>NW_023605020.1:0-29260 GCF_014898055.3 Talpa occidentalis
GCTGGTGTGGTAAAAGACATATGCAGAGTAGAAATGTGGTCTTTATTTAAGACACTAATCTTTACTACATGTCTTCCAGTTCTTATTTAGAAGGTCTAGGGAATTCTGTTCATTAGGATGGCTGCTATTAAAGTTTGAAGTGATCAACAAATGAATTCTTGATTACTTTTTTGTCATAACTTCTTTTCCATTTGTGAAACAATGGAAATGGATAACTTTTCAAATTCATCTTATTTACTGATAAAGTTAATATTGAAAAACAGTTTTAATATGAGAACAAACTATCCTATTATGTTTTCCTACTTCTATAGCTAAGTCAAAAAAAACAGCTCACCTTGATTAATTTCATTAATAGTATAGACACAGTTAGCTTGCTTTGGTGCAAATATTACAGTTGTTCAATTTGAAGAGAGAGAAACATGAGAATCAGTCTCCCACACTTATTGTCTTATAACATATATTGAGCATACCTAATTTAAAAAATAAAAATCAAATAGAAGGACTCCATCATGGGTAGAAATAAGTAAATGTGTAAAAATGATAAGAATATTTAGACCAGAATCTCACTTAGAACCAGAAGAGTGTGGATCTACAGAGTAATGTGTCATGATGGTAAAGTATATGGTATGGAAACGACAGAGTACAGAAAGGTGTGCAGATAAGAATATTAAGAAATCCATCCAAACATGAAAAGCTGAACTTTGGGTAGATAATTCAAACTTGAGTTATTTTATTTCACAATTGAGTCAACACAGGCTTTACACAGATATAAGGAAAACAAGCACCACCGTCATCATTAGCCCAGAGCTTCTCAGGAATAACCCAACTTTTCCTCAGTCAATGATACATAAACCAAATAGAGTAAGACATGCTATGGACATTTTTACACATTAACCCCAATTAAACTGTCAGAAATCCGAATCTATTGTTCTCCATGCTCTTCATTATAGGCACACTCAATATAATGGCCTCATTTACCCACACATACCTTCAGTTGGTAACTGGTGTTAAATAGATGAAAGAGTCGTCTGGTCTCCCTTTTCCTTTATATTTGCTGTTACTGCCCTAACTCGGACTCATATTGCAGAAGGATGTTCTCCCTATATCTAGTCCCTCAAATTCCCAGAATATCCTCTTCCTCCACCGGTGATTTTTTTTTTTTTCTGTTTTATCAG
Organism: Talpa occidentalis; assembly: GCF_014898055.3. Lineage (NCBI taxonomy): Eukaryota > Metazoa > Chordata > Mammalia > Eulipotyphla > Talpidae > Talpa > Talpa occidentalis. The sequence goes on from NW_023605020.1 coordinate 1,176, forward strand.
ATTGGGATATCAAAGCAATAACTTCCATCAGAGTAGAAAAAGGTATACTGATGACTGAAGTCAAATTCAAACAACCACTATATGAATTTATTGGGAAGAATCTACACTGCAGCAAAGTAAGCATATTGTTCAGCTGGGAGTACCAGGGGTAGGATTTTAAATCTCTTGGCAAAATTCTGTAGGATGTTGACATTGAGCAGGTGAGGACCATATTCGGATAGTTCCCAGCAGACCACTGGCAGCAGGGATGGGGGCACAATTTCTAGGAGTATCCCCTGTGACTCAGCAAAAACTGGAGATAGGTTCACAGGTATGGAGTCCATACACATCTCACATTAACTTGAATTTAATGCCTATATTTATACCACTTTTCAGAAGTATATTAGAATCACCTGTTAATTTAGATAGGCTTTGGCACAGTCACATATCTGTTTTTCAGTGTCTTTATGAACAAGTGGTTTATAAATGGCTATGGTTTTATTTTATTTTTTAGATTTATTTATTTACTTATACAAGCACTGGGTACAGTCAGAAGCGCAGGAGAGTGAGAGAATTCACAAGAGCCAGAGGGGAGAGCAGAGCGGGCAGACTGACGAAGTACACTGCTGAGGGAGCAGCAGGCGGCAGGAGAGGTCTGAAAGCAGTGTGGGACCCTCGCCCGGTGCCCGGGGATCTAAGGGCACTGCAGAGGCTGTGGGCAGCTTGGCATCCCAGGGCTCAACTGTTGCACCACTGGGGAGGCCCTGGTTAAGGTTTTATTTGATAGTTTAATTTTCTCTATCTCATTTGCACATACCTCTCAGTCAGTCGGAATCATTACAATGTCAATACAAATAACATCTTGATCAATCAGCATCATTATAATAGAGAACATGACACTTTATAAAACCACAATCTGTAATCTCCTTTCTGAAAGGAAAGTGAATGTTCTGCTGAAAAATATTTGTTGAACGTGAATTTATTTATTCACTTTTATCTACTTTCATCACTTTTTAAAATAACCTAAACGTCTCCAATATTTGCAAGCAACAAACTAAACAAATTCTTTACAAAATACTCAATGTACATGATGAACTGCTCCCTATTTATTATTCCATTCATGTAATCAGTAGTTCATTCACATGTTGGGTTTCCCTTTATGTGTAGGGGTATGGCACTAAACAAAACAGATACATTATCTGTCCTTAAAGAGTTCATATTTTTATAAAGGACAGACAAGAAAAAAATAATAACATTATAACATGCTAGGAAGATGCATGGGAATAAATAGAATTGGGTAAGTAGAATATTGCTTGTCGGGTAAGGCATCCCAAATCAGCAGGCAATTGAGAAAAAGACACAAAGAAATGAAGAAGTAAATCATAGGGCCTCCCCTGGTGGTGGAGCGGTTGAGCACTGGGTTGCAAAACTGCCCGCAGCCTCTGCAGTGCCAGTTCGATCCCCGGCCGCCAGCGAGGATCCCACAAAAAAAAAAAAAAAAAAAAAAAAAAAAGAAGTAAATCATATGAATATTATAGGCAAAGTATTCCAGGCAACAACTCTACAGAGGGTGTATGTTTCAATCAAAATTATAACTACTTGCGACATGGTATGTATTTTTGGATTTTACTCTAGGTGAAATGAAGAATGAATGGAGAGTTTTCCTAGAAAAGGGTGACATTTTGGGATGTAAATTTTAAAAGATACTTTGAGAAAGTTCTTAAAATTCTAAGTGTGTAAAAGATATACATTTAAGGTTACCTAACATATTCATTGTTTAATTGATTGTAACAGTCGGAATTGGAAAAACAAAATTAAATATTCAATGATAGAAATACACTTGCAGTTAAGCACAAATCAGTAAAAAAAAGATGATTTTTTATGTTATATAAAAATATGACTTATTATAACCAAATAAGATAAATTATAAAGAAGTATATAAGCATGATCCTAGAGAGAGAAAAAAAAATAAATGCAAATTCTACTACTATCAAGTCATTAAATAGGTTTGGTTTGGCAAAGTGAAACTATAGAAGATCTTCACCTACTTTTAAACAATCCCTCCTATAGGGGCTTCCCTAGGGGCACAGGGGTTAAAACCTCAATCCTATCAAGCTACCGCCAGCCACTGGGGCATGAGTTCAATCCTTGGCCAGGGAGCTAACCAACATTGTGCAGCAAACCTGTCTCTCTTGCTGCTCCCCTCAGCAGTGTATTTCAGTAGATTGACCTGTTCTGCTCCCCACTCTGTCTCTGGTGAATGCTCTCAACCCTGGCACCTCTGGCCTACATCCCAGTTCTTGTATGCATGAATAAATAAAATATTTTTTGAAAAGCAATTCCTCCCTATAATCTCAGTTTTATGTTTTTTTTTTTTTTTTTTTTTTTTTAGATGTATTTATTCAAGAACTGATGTACAGGCCATATGTGCGGCAGGGTAAGACGGTTCACCAGAGACGAGCAGGGAACAGAACAGGCAGAATGACTGAAATACACTGCTGAGGGGAGCAGCGGGCGAGACAGGAGAGGCCTACTGAGCCATGTAGCCATCTCCCTGGCCAGTCAGGATTGAACCACACTGCAGAGGCTGCAGTCAGCTTCACAGCATTGCGCTCAAATATCTGAGCCACCAGCGGAGGCCCTGCTCTGAGTTTTATTATACTTATTTAGTTCCATATGTATTGAATGCCTGATACATATAATGCCTTTTGATATATAGTTGTGGTGTTGCAAAGGTAAGCTGGATGTATTCTCCATTCTTAATGAATTTAGAGATGACTGATTTTTTTACTATAAATGGCTTACCAAAGTAAACAATTAAACATAATGGGTCAAAATCAGATAATGTCACCCTACTTCATTGACAATTTCCTCACTGTCACCATAGCCCCCAACTCTTATCCTTAGAGATTATTATGCCCTTCAAGTAGTTCTTCATTATCAATAAATCAATAAGTAATATTTAATTTACTCCTTATAATTCTTCCAAAATGACCTCTGTCTATATCCAAATCATTTTTATTTTTCATTTCTTAACCCACACCTTTTGTATTATTTCAATTGCATTATTTCTTGCAATCATGTTCAAACAGACCTCAATAATTGGTGATTCCCACATCCTTTTGTTCAGTACATGTTGTTTTGTTCAATGTCATGAGTACAGAGTCATCAATATCACACTTGTATTCAGTTTGCATCAATAACTATTTGTTACCTGCATTTTCTAATGATTGAATAAAGGAGAATATTCTGCAGTCATTTGACTTATGCTTTCAGGCTCTATCTACAACTCCAGGTTTTGTTTTTCACACTTCTGACAAACATTATGAATACATTAAGCACAATTGTTTTGCCTACTTTATAGTCACAATTATGCTGCATTTGAGGCTTAAGTCTATAATTGTTTTTGGTCCCCAGTCTCATTACCTTCTTACCCTTCTCAACCTCCAAATGTATGCTCCATCTGTCAACTCTGAAGTGCTTTCCAACAGAATCCAAAGCAGCTTCTCAATATTCTCTCTTATCAGTGTCAGCAATTAATTTTTCAGTTTAGGAAACTGCAATAATTTTAAGTGATATACAATTATTAATGCATTTAGCAAGTAGATCAGTAGCCTTTGGCTATTAGGTTTATTATTCCTCTTCCTTATTTGTATTATTGTTTGTATCATTGACTTGAAAAATTCAAATTAATCTATTGTGTTTCCAAAACATTTAAAACAAAGTGTTCTTAATAATCTGTTTTCCTTGCTATGCTTCTTAGCTTGCTTTAGATGCATGTTTAGTGTGAGCCAAGGCATCAGCTGCTTTTCAAAAATTAAATCATTAGTCCCATTGTTTATGTTCAGCTCATGTTTTTACCCAATTACATGTTTTGCAAAGTTAATTTCACCTTATTAATGTACTCAATATAATCCGTGCAAATGATGAGATTTTTCAAATCTCCATCAAATCCTCTTTTAATTCCTTATTGAATACTGGAAAAGAAAGTAGAGATGTTGAACCTCCTACATGTGGCCTCCTTAGGCACTTTCTTAGGAGTTTATTGAACGGATTCTTGGGAGGTCTTGCTTTCCCTTATGCCCTCTAGAAATCAGGGTGTAACTCATCCAAACTTGGTGTTGTCAACTTTTAATAATTCTAATTACCTAATTATATGCTTGGGTGCAATTATTAAACATCCATACTGAGCTGGTTTTCAGAGCTATGCACACTGTTATATTACTTGAATATACAGTACTTTGCTTCTGTAGATAGGTACAGAGAATGCATCTGTGATGATATATATTCCATACCACACTGTCACTTGCTTTTCGGAATGTGTGTGTGTTGTCACAATAAGTAAATGATAGAATTGATCAATCTTTTTTTTTTTTGTATCATAGTTTAGTCTCTAATTTGGACATTTCCATCTTTATTTTGATATTCTGTACTGACATGAGTTTTGGCAATGTGCCCCTAGCTTTCTCACAACACTGTGAATAGGACATCTGTGAATATATTGGTGTGACTAACCTCATGCAAACTTGAGAAAGAGGAGTAAAATATAGACACTTTATATGCATTATTTAATAATCAAGTTTTAACACTATGTGGCTAAATGAACAAAGATTTAATTTGTCTTTTTAATTTGTCTCTATCATTTAAACCTTATTTTCAAAATCTCCTAAGCTTATGGTCACACATGATTTAAGTTATCAAAATTTTTCTTAAGAGTAAATTTTCTTTTTTTTTTCCTTTTTTTAAAAAAAATATTTATGCCTACAAGAACTGGGGTACAGGCCAGAGATGCGGGGGCATGAGAGGATTCACCAAAGATGGAGTAGGGGAGAGACAGACAGATAGACTGAAATACACTGCTGAGAGGAACAGTGGGTGAGTCGGGAGAAGTCTGCTGCACCATGTATGATGCTCCCTGGCCAGCTGGGGATCAAGCTCTTGCTGCAGTGGCTTCAGATAGCTTCATAAGTTGCACTTAACCCCTTGCGCCACCAGGGATGCCCCAAGAGTAATTTTTTTTTTCTGGTGGTGTATATGTTTTATTATTTTTAATGTTTTATTTTATATAATTCTTAAATCATTTTTCATTTTTTGCACAATGTATGCATTTTCATTTTGGTTATATTCTACATACAACTGCAGCACCCCCTTATTTTGACCCTAGTCCTTCCTCTTCCTGACCCTCCCCCTCTCCCTCTCCCTGCCTTAGTGTGTTTCTGGTTTATAGTTGCTTGTTGATTTTGATTTTTACTTTGTATTGATTAGTCATTTTCCTGGTCCCTTATTTAGGTTTTCTAGATTCCTGCTATGAGTGAGACCATCCGGTATTTTTCTTTTTCTTTCTGGATTTTTTCGCTGAGCATGATCCCTTCTAGCTCCATCCATGTTGCTGCAAATTGCAGGTGTTTATCTTTTTTGATTGCTGAGTAATATTCCATTGTGTATAAGTACCATGTCTTATTTTTTTTTAAAGTCACCCTGTGACCATCTACTTTATTTATTTTTTTCAAAGATTTAATTATTTATTTATACAAGCACTGGGTACAGTCAGAAGCGCAGGAGGGTGAGAGAACTCCCCAGAGCCAGAGTGGGGAGCAGAGCAGGCAGAAGGACCGAAGTACACTACTGAAGGGAGCAGTGGGCGGCAGGAGAGGTCTGCACGCCATGTGGGACCCTCCTCCAATGGCCAGGGAGCAGCCGGGGATCAAACTGGCCCTGCAGAGGCTGCAGGCAGCTTTGCAACCGAGCACTCAACCTCAGCGCCAACGGGGAGGCCCTATGTACCATATCTTCTTGATCCAGTCTTCTATTTTTGGGCATTTGGGTTTTTTTCCATAGCTTAGCTATTGTAAATAGTGCTGCTATAAACAAAGGGCTGTAGGTGCCCTTTGGAATTAATGTTTCTGTGTCACTTGGGTAAATACCTAGGAGTAGAATTGCTGGATCATATGGAAGCTCTACCTTTAGTAGGTCAAGAAATCTCCACACAGCTCTCCATAGTGGTTGGACCAGTTTGCACTCCCACCAGCAGTGCAGGAGAGTACCTTTTTCTTCACAACCTCACCAACATTTGTTGTTGCTAGTTTTTTTTTAAATTTGTGCCATTCTCACTGGTGTAAGATGGTATCTCATTGAAGTTTTGATTTGCATTTCCCTGCTTACAAGTGATGTTGAACATTTTTTCATATGCCTGTTGGCCATTTGCATTTCCTCTTTGGAGAAGTTTCATTTTAGCTCTTCTGCCCATTTTTTGACTGGATTATTTTCTTTGTTTTTGTTGAGTCTCATCAGCTCTTTATAGATTTTTTTGATCAATCGTTTATCATTAGTTTTGTGTGCAAAAATGTTCTCCCAGTTGGTGGGGTTTCTCTTTGTTTTGGTTATTGTCTCTTTTTGCTGTGCAGAAGTTCTTTAATTTGATGTAGTCCCAGCTGTTTATCTTTGCCTTCACTATCACTGCTTTGGGTGATATGTCTGTAAATATATCTTTGAGGTTCATATCATGTAGTATTTCACCTATATTTCCTTCTATGTATTTTATGGTTTCAAACCATCCCTTTTATTATTGAAACAAAAAAAAACAAATACTTGGGAATAAATCTAACAAAAGAGGTGAAGGACCTATACAAAGAAAACCATAAAACACTGTTAAAAGAAATAGAAGGATACACAAAGAACTGGAAAGACATCCGCTGCTCATGGACTGGAAGAATTAACATTATTAAAATGGCCATCCTACCAAAAGCAATATACAGATTCAATGCTATTCCAGTAAAATTTTCAATGACATTCTTCAAAGAAATAGAACAATTATTGATGAAATTCATATGGAATCACCAAAAACCCCAAGTAGCCAAAGCTCTCCTAAAAAAAAAAAAAAAAAAAAGAAGGGAATGGAGGCATCACACGCCCAGACTTCAAACTATACTACAAAGCTATAATCATCAAAACTGCATGGTGTTGGAAAAAGAACACACACACAGACCAATGGAATTGAATAGAAAATCCAGAAATAAACCCACAGATTTATGGTCAACTAATCTTTGACAAAGGAGCAAAGAATATGCACTGGAGCAAAGAAAGTTTGTTCAATAAATGGTGCTGGGAAAACTGGGTTGCTATATGCAAAAGAATGAAGCTTGACTACTACCTCACACCATGCACAAAAACTAACTCAAAATGAATTAAAGGGGCCTCCCCTGGTGGTGCAGTGGTTGGGCGCTAGGCTGTGAAGCTGCCGGCAGCCTCTGCAGCACCGGTTCTATCCCCAGCCACAGGCAAAGGTCCCACATGGCGAGCAGACCTCTCCTACTGCACCTGCTGCTCCCCTCAACAGTGTATTTCATCAGTCTGCCTGTTCTGTTCCCCGCTCTGGCTCTGGTGAATTCTCTCACCCTCCCATGCTTCTGACTGTACCCAGTGCTTGTATAAATAAATAAACCTTAAAAAATATTTAAAAAAAATGGATTAATGAACTAGACATAAGACCTGAAAGAATAAAGAGTAAATTTTCTTATCACAAAGCGATAGGCTACATAAAAGTTCTCTTCTCAATAGAGATATGAAAATGATGTTCTTATGTCCCCAAGAGTATACTTTTCTAAAATGAAATACTAGATATCATATCCATTATAATGATTCACTTGGTCTGCATCTTTCTTTTTGATTATGGAAGAATTTCCTGGCTGGGTATCATTATTGGATAATTGTATCCCCTATAATATTGTATAATGTTAAATTAAATTAAATTAAATTATATAAAAGCATTGTTTCCCTAACATTTCTTTAGACACACATTGAGGGACTATACCAATTACAAGTCTGACTACAGAACTGAGGCTAAAAGAGAGGGAGGGGAGAGGGGAAACACAGTGGAGAGGGGACAAATGGACTCTGATGAAGTACTCCAGTGCCATGATGGTGGGTGTGGTGTGGCCACATGCAGGGGCTGATCCCTTACTTCTAAATCATATACAATTTTGTAAATCAGGGTTGCTTCAATAAATAAATAAGCAGTAAAACTAACAAAACTAAACATATTTGACTACTCACAAGCCCAGCATAGTTGATATCTGTAGCATCCATTTAACAAATATATTCTGGATAAATGTATAATTGCAAGTAGAAAAACAGGTGGATTGAAAGGATAAAACTTATTTTCATTACTAAAATTCTAGTACATAAAGGGCTTAGGGGTTGATGCTAATGTATAAAAATCACGCCCTCCTTCATGTTGTAATGACTTAATGTTGTTTTTCAAAGTGCTTTACAGTTATTAATTCAATCCAATTTACATGTTGCACTTTTACAACTACCAAGTACATGAGAGCACAATCAGATAGAGAGCTATGCTGGACTCAGAATAATGTGCTCCTGCCTACTTCATTGCATACAATTCTGACTGTATGACTAGGGTAGCTACACAGCATGACCAGGAATTCTTGTGGGTTGTTTTAGTTTTCTCTTGCATAACAAATTAATCTGCAGTTAAAACCACACAGACTTTTTAATCTCACTGCTTTTATAGATCAGGAGCTTGGGTTTGATTTAGATGGGTCTTCTGCTGCATTAGATGGTCCCACAAGGCTGCAATTACGGTGTGACTCTTTCTGAAGCATGGAGTCCTCATTCATGCTTTTAAAATTTTGTGAAGAATTCAGATCCTGGGGCTATGTGACTGAAGCTCTAATGTTCTACCATGTGTCTTTCTCTAAAGTCCTCTCACATCATAGTTGTTTGCTTTTTCAAGGTCAGCAGGAGAACATCTCTGTACCACTGATTCTCTTCTTTCAGAGGTCTGGATCCTCTTTTAAAGGCTCACTTGATTAAAACAGACTGATCCAAGATAATCTGCCTTTGATTAATTCAAAGTCAACATATTAACTAATTTAATTGTATCTGCAAAATCAATTTAACTCGGCCATATTCACTTGTTTAGAATAGTTTCAGAATCTGCCTGCATTTAAAGAAAGGAGATTATACAAAGGCATGGAGACCAGGGAATAAAAATAGCAGGGGCCATTTTAAAGTTCTGTTAACACCATCAGATTGGAACTTAGCCATTTTCTGTTCACCTTGATTTCTAATCATTACTCTTCATCATTTCCTATCCATTGCATTCAACACCTAGTGAGTCATTGAATGTTTTCTGTAAACCAAACCAAACCAAACCAAACCAAACCAAACCAAACCAAACCAAACCAAAACCATGAAGGGTGCCATAGGGAAACAAAGATGAATAGATACCACTTCTTACTTTAAAGGAGATTAGTGAGAAAGAAAGAGCTAACACCGCCCTTCAAAATTGAATACAAAACAAACTGTTCCATTATAGAGACTTAAAAATTAATATTGTGGAAATTAAGAACAGAGGTGATTTTGAACTGCACAATGTGTGGATTGCTTCACAAATCCCACATGGTCATCAGCATATGGTTGCTTCTTAAATTTCCATAAAGAAAAAGAACTGGAACAAAGCAGAACTAAAATTGTCCACCTTTAACTAGTGAATAGATGCTTTAAGTGGGAAGTTTTCAGATATTTTTATTAGCATATTTAATAGCAGGAAAGAACTGTCAATTACAGCTATGTGTAAAAGGAAAGGCATATACTAAGGAGCAATAAATTTGATTTTTTTAAATTAGTGGTAAGTCTGAATCACCACTCCTCAGGATTCTAAACAAAGGGATTACTTAATGGATTTGTGTTTCAGTTTGGCACACTTGAAGTTCTTTCCCACACATTTTATGAATTTGATAATGTAGAAAAAGTTCTGTTTTGGTTATTTTACTATACTATGACTTTAATTTAAATACTCTAAATTAAAAAAAAAATCTTATTATTCTGACTAATGGACAGAATAATGGATCTATAAACACCCACATGTGCACATTTAAAAAACATGAAAAATCATAGGAAACAAGATATGGAATCATAAGGTACGTAAAACCTTTTGAAATCATCTATGCCATTTCAGGATAGATTATATTTTTCACCTTTATGACATCTTAGAATTTCTTCAAGCAATGATTTAATTTAATGATATTAATCAAAATATATATCTATTAAATTGAAAAAAAAACTTCAAAAAGAGTAATTTAAAAATAGGTACATATATTTCGCTATAACAATTGGAAATTTTACATGTGATTATCTAATATAAGATGTTAGTCAATCTAGAAAGTATTTAACCTAATCTTTGTTGGTGATTCTTTGACTCAAAAAACTCTGAATGTCAGAAAAAAATTAATCTCCAGGCTACTCTTTCTTTTAGGTTGTGATCTGAGAGGAAATACAGCATGTAGGGGATTCTAGAGTTGCCCTCTTCAAACATTTATGAGTTAAACATTTACTAAATATAGACTAGAACTCTTAGCACCCCTTGCTTTAATTTATTTTTTTTTCAATGCCATGCTGCCTGTAATTTTGAATAACTGCTTTTACCTGCTGTGAGGTACAGTAACCACTGAGCATTGTGTTTTTGCTCAAATCCTATTTGTTGTTATGGAAACAGCATCTCTATTAAGCTTCCTGCTGCACAATGGTTGTAGAAAATGTTACTTAAATGTTCACCAGCAAAGGAAAGAGGGAAAAGTGAATTCAAACAATACCTGCCTATTTCTTTAATATGACACAAAGATGTTTGAAATATAAAATGTAAATAATGATGACTGAGCAACTTCATTATAGCAAATCAGTGTGTTGAATCAGAAAGGAACTGTTGTGTTATGTATGCAAATGAAAGGAAAAAAAAAAGCAGAATGATGTATTCAATTTTATAGAGTTCAAAATAGTTTTGATTTTATAGAATGAGAAGTCTTTTGCTGCAATGGTTTCACAAGAAATGAAATACTAATTTCATGTAGGTAAGAAAGCTGGATTAAATTGTCCATTATACTATAGATTGCTCTTCTCCTACAAAATGCACTTACATTTAAGCAATGCAATTACATGCCATTCATCTACTTTAAAATGGGACAAAAATATGTCTTAATTTACTGATATAATTATACACTTAACAATAATGTCTGACTGTATCTCAGATATTTATATGTATTTGTATTTATAATCCAACACACTTTATTGATACCTTTAAGTATTTCCATCTTGTGTAATATTTAAATGATAAACTAAAATAAAAAAGTAAAAACTCAGTTCCTTTCACACAAAACTTTTATCCTTACATCTCCTGTGAACAAATTTAAGAATGAAACATGTTTATACAACATGATTGAGTATAAATGTCATTTCTAACAGAGAGAGTACACAAAGTTCTATGGTTTAAAGTTGTATTAAAATTCTGGGTTGGTCCTCCTCAGTGGCATAGCAGGTTGAGCGCAGCACTGCGAAGCTGTCAGAAGCTTCCTCAGTGCAGGTTCTATTCCCTGCTGGCCAGGGTTATTCCCACATGGTGCAGCAGACCTCTCCTGTCTCCTCCGCTGCTCACCTCAGCAGTGCTTTTGGTCTATCTGCCTGTTCTGCTCCCCACTCAGTCTCTGTTGAATCCTCTTACCCTCCCTCACCTCTGGCCTATACCCCAGCTATTGTATACATAAAAAAATAAATCTTTAAAAAATAATAACTTGAATTTTTGGGTCAACATGTACAAAATGGAAGCTACCAATACATTGCAAGTTACAATTTCTAGAACAGAAATATGCCAAATCCTTTATAGACATTAAGTTTCTTATATAAGCCCTATGAAATTGATAAACTGAATATTGTCCCCATTTTCTTCATAAAGAAACACATGTCTAAACACAAATAACTTTTTCAAGGTGACAAGTTTGGCAGTAATAGAGATGTGATTTTGTTTAAGTTCTTTGCTTCTCTTAAAAATATTCTCTAAGTACATTTAAGGCAATATTTCTATATAAGAGATACTCACCTATATAAACCTAGCTTTCAATTTAACGTTTTTAGGGGATGGGGTGCTGATAGGTTATTCAGAAGAGGTCTTTAGTCGTCTTGTAGTTATTTCTACTTCTACAAAGAATACTAGCCTGATCCACTAGTTGATTTAACTATAGCAATGAAGAAATTTTGAAATATTGAAAGAATGAAATAAAATGTAGTTTTCATTGCCCCTATTTTATTTATCTGGTGATTAATCATTATGTGTAGGTTTGCATGCCAATGTTTCTATGCATGCACATGTATGAATAAGATCATGAATCAGAAACAATAAAAAAAACTTATCTATGTATATATGTACATACAATATAATCAAGGAAGCATTTATTTGATAATATAGATCGTTACTGGGATCCACAATGCAGGGTGTGCTATGCTAAGGGCAGGGAATGGGATTTTTTAGTCAAACAGATGTGGTAGAGTTAGGATCACTTGTATTGAGACTTTTTGGATTGATTCACAAGCTCATTTGGATTTTTATATTTGGTTGACAGCATCTTCAGACCATGTGGGGTTTTTTGTGACAATCAGTAGAGCAACACTAAACCTGTTTATTTCATAAACATAAAATTGTGGAGTCAGGCTGCCTCACCCCTTACCCAGAACTTGACAGTCAGATACAAGATAGATCCTATTTGATTTTAAGAAAGTTTAACTAAATATCTATTTATCTATCTAATTATCTATCATCACAGTTCCTGATAAGAAAAGGAATTTAGCAACTAGGATACTAATGTTGTGACCTATATTATACAATTTTGAATGAAACCAATAAAATTATTATGCAACTTTTAGTTATTTAACCCTTATTTTAACAGTTATTTTTATTTATTTATGCATACAAAAACTGGGGTGTAGGCCAGAGGTGCAGAGATTGAAAGGATTCATCAGAGACAGAGTGGGGAGCAGAATAGGTGGATCTACTGAAATACACTGCTGAGGGGAGCAACAGGCAAGACAGGAGAGATTTACTTCAGTCTGTGGGTTAGCACCCTCACCAGCAGTGGTTGGTGATAGCTTGATAGTGCTGAGACTTAACCCCTTGTACCACCAAGGAGACCCTCTTTAAATTATTTTATGGCTGTTTCATCTCAAATTTTTAAACAAAAAATAATGGTATGGTTGTATATTTTAAAGTACAGAAGTTCCAGTTATTTTATTCTTGTAATTAATTGGTAAAGTTTCATTAATAAACTTATATTTTGACTGTCACAAAATGTCAAATTGTTTCCAGCGACAATGCTGATTTTAGTCACATGGAAATTAAGCATATTTTCTATTAAAATATATTTTTTAGTGAAAATTCTCTAAACTATACTTTTTATCATTACTGGAAAGTGGTTTTAAATGATACCTAAAACAAAAGTTCCTGCTGAGTAAATATATTAAAACCTATTCCAGAGTAAAGTATGTCTGATTTCATAACATTCCTATAAGAAAGAAACAGCAAATCAGTACTAAATGGAAGGGGTATGCAGAGGAGGAAAATTGAAGCTCTTTTGTGTTCACAGGTGCCTCTGAAATCTTCACAAAAAAGTTACACTAGAAATCCGGTTATACCAGATGATTTATTTCTATCTAAACAACAAAAAAGTAACAATAAGTGAAGTGAATGCTTACGATGCCCCTCTCTCCCTATCCTCTTTCCCCAGATTCCTCTTCAATATTAAGAAGTTTATTTGTCCATCTCCTGCTGAATGGTCAGCCTGCAGCACTACTCTAGGTGAGAAAGAGTTGCTTAATATAAGGTCACTTTCCCTTCCCAGGATAGCCTGGGTCTAATTATGAGTCAAAAGCAAGAGTATATAGACATTGTCCACTAGCTGTAACACAGGTATCTGCAAAGACCGCCCTAGCTTCAGAGTTCCCTATGGAGTTATTTGATATCATAGTTGAAATTTTACCACAGTCCAACTTTCCTACTGAATCTATTTCCCCAGAAATCTGACCTGAATCAAGAGCTACAATTTATTACATCCAGAATATATGCTAGTCTTTTTTTTAAGCATTTACCTGTATTAAGTGATATTATCTCCACACAATTACTGTCTGATTTTTGAAACAAGAAAATTAAAGTGCAGGGAAGTTAAATAACTGACCTGTAGTTTGGGCACTCAAAGTATGATTTCAGTATGTATGCTTTTAAATATAAGGCTTTACTAAATATTAGCCTGTGAAGTTTACAACACTTCACACATACCAATTCATTTGCATTTACTAATGTCATAGTGTTGAAATATGAGTGGTGACAAGATGACCTTATAGCAAATGCACATTAATATGTGTCAAATTAAATATTAGACACAACAAGGAAAATATTCAATATTATGTCTCTGAAAAGAATTGTGTAAGTCCACACTCAAACAAATAAAAATGAACTTTCAATATAATCAAATAACAATATGGCTAGCAAAATTGGATGGATATTAGGGCTCAACAGAGAATCCTTGAGAAAAACTTCATTAAATAGAATAGAATTGATGATGTCTTTGATGGATTAGTAAGATTTGAACATAATACAGAAGCAGGAGGGATTTTTGATGTGGGAAATAATGTTGGCAACCAGAAGTCGATTTCGGGGGATTTGGACTGTTTGTATGGTACTTCCTTGCAATGCTAGATGTAGAAGGAGAATGAACATACACACAGAAGCACACACATACATATATGTACACCACATACTAGGAAAGACATAAACCAGTTAGAGTAAAAGCACATTAAGAGGCACATTATCTTTCTTGTGGAGGAAATGTATATGCATATATGCAAGAGCACATATAGCAGTGACGAGGTAGCTGCATAAAGAAAGTGCCTAAATACAGCAAATATTTACAAATGCTTTGCTATGTTTTTCTCTTCATAATTCTTGTATAATGAATTATGTAGGCAGCAAAAGCCTGAAGGAAAACATATGTACCTTAAGTATTCTTTATGTTTTAATTCATTTGATATTTTGAACACTCAACATTAGCCTTTTTGTATATTAAAGGATGATGAGTAACAATCTTAGTAATATATTTCCAATCATGTAAGTGATAGTTGAGATATATATGTATATTCATTTATATAATTTCATCAGTGTGTTATCTTCTAATTTGTGAATTTTAATGTAACACTGTTGAATACATGGAAACATGTCTGTTTTTTTCTTTTATAGAAATAATTTCTCAACGAGTAAGTGCTAATATAAGTTATAAACATGCCTTGATTTTTCCTCAGAGCAATTCTTTTTTGTGCTATTTAATATAAGGTAAATAAGATTAGGGATTCTGTATTAAGAAATATTTATTGGTCTATAATATACTAATTTGCATGGTGTAGAATGTAACATTCCCCATGCTAATTTGAACACAGGAAATTTAGTCAAGTTTTTTTCTTTTTTTGTAGTTTGGTGTCCTGTGGGGTTAATATTTTTTATTCATACTTGACTACCTGTGTGGTTGTCTAAAATACATATAAACTGCATGTATTTTGGATAAGGGATTGTTTTGGCTAAGCTAGATACTTACACCAACATATGCAAGCATACATTAAAAATGGATTATGATTTAGCTTGCAATCAGCAATTTGGTCAATTTTTAGTCATTAATTCAAAATTACTGTTGGTTCTAGTTTTTGTTTTGACTGAATTGCAAAGACATGACATGCATTTTTACATAGAGAAATCAAATAACATTCCATTCCCTATTGCAGGTTAAGCAACCAAGATTTAACAACTTCTGGATGTAAATCTAGTCACACTAACATCTAAAATGCATTATTCCCATTCTTTTTTTTTAAGATTATTTATTTTATACAAGAACTGGGGTACAAGTCAGAAGCACAGGAGAGTGAGAGAATTCACCAGAGCCAGAGCGGGGAGCAGAAGAGGCAGACGGATCGAAGACACTGCAGAGGGGAGCAGCGGGCGAGGTAGGAGAGATCTGCTGCACCATATGGGGTTCTCCTTGGCTAGGGGGAATCAAACCTGTGCTGCAAAGACTGTGGACAGCTTCACAGCATGGCACTCAACCGCTAAGCCACCCGGGAGGTCCAGTATTCCCATTCTTGACACAAACTGTTCATGTAATTGTTTACATATCATCATTTCCAACTTCTGGTGTTGCAAATGTTCTGCTTTGGCCTTATCACACTAACACCTTCTAATCAACAAGAAGAGAAACCTAAGAGTGTATTTTAATCATGTATCCAAAGAAGCTTGAGAATAGGGGCTTTGATCTATTCTAAGTATTCTATTATATTCTAATCTATTCTGGAAAGAAACAAAAGTAGTAAAAAAAGCTATGTTGGGGCATTGGTGGATGGGTCAGGAAGAATGGATTTCCTCATCACCCAAAGGACACAGAAACATTAATTCCAAAGATCACCTGAGCCCCTATGTTTATCGCAGCACTATTTACAATAGCTAAGCTTTGGAAACAACCCAAATGCCCAAAAACAGATGACTGGATCAAGAAGATGTGGTACATATACACAATGGAATATTACTCAGCATTCAAAAAAGATAAACACATGCATTTTGCAGCAACATGGATGGAGCTGGAAGGGATCAGTGAAATAAGCCAGAAGGAAAAAGAAAAATACTGGATGGTCTCACTCATAGCAGGAATCTAGAAAACCTAAATAAGGGACCAGGAAAAAGAATAGCTATAAGAAAGAAAAAATCAAAATCAACAAACAACTATGAACTAGAGACACACTGTGGGGGGAGGCGGGGAAAGAGGGATTGGAGTCAAAATAAGGGGGTTACAATTGTATGGGGGATATAAAAAATTAAAATTAGAAAAAAAAATAATAGCTTTCCTCATCAGATAGTGTCCAAACTGGTGGTGATTTTAGACCATGAACGAGCAAAAGACAATATGTAATAGAAGGAGGTGCCCTTTATGTGTTTGCTACATCTTTTTTCTGACTTCTTATTCAGTGTGGCTGCCAATTGTGAAATAAAGCTTTGCGTTCCTATGACTGAAGCATGTGGCTTGAAACAATGTTTATTGGTTTCCCATACAATAATAATGATGGGTTGCTTTTTTTTTTCAATTTTCATTATCACCCTTTTATATGTTGCCTATCACCATTTATCCCATTTTGTTTTTACTTTATAATAACTTGTCAAGTATGCCCATAAATGGGAGGGGATGAGGGATTAAAAGGAGATACATTTAATAAATAAGATTCATCCCACAATATCCCTCCTTAACAATCATCTGAACTAAAAGCAATCCAACCAACAAACAAAAAAACCAAGATTCAATCTGAATGCATGCCTTCAAGCCCCACGCACATTTTCAAACTTCACCTACATGCACTTGATTTGTATGTTAAAGATGTTATTCTTTATTCATAAACAGATACAAAGATCTTTTGATCTATTTCCATAGACACAAACTAAGCTCATTAAAATAATGGATCCTATTGTTCTGAGCAAAGTCTGAGACCTTTTATTTAAATCATCTATAGTGGTCTAAAACCTACCCTTCAAAATGAACTGTTTTCTTTTTTGAAACCTGGATGTCAGCCACGGATACAATATAAGTTAATGCCAAGACAGATCGTTTAAGTGTGGTTATTAAGAAGACTATGATTGATGGAGTTTGTAGCTGGTAATGTGATTCCCCTTTGGCTGCTCAGTGAACGTGGCAACAGATCAATATCTCATCTGCATGAGATTATGGCCACTTTTGACAATTGCAGTGAGAAGATGTTAAAAATAAAAAAGACACTTTTGTCTGAGAATCATGATGGTTATGATGTTTTAAAATATAATTCAAATACATAGCTTCTTAGAGGAAAAAAAAAATCTGACAGGATTTTTTTTAATAGATTTTGTTCAGCTATTGGTCAGATTAATGCTTCCCCCCTTCATGTATTTTTCTATTTTAAATAAAATAGAACTTTAACATAAACATGCAGAAAATTGACTGCCTACACACTAAAAGAAAGCAGAGCAGATTTGACAAAACCTTTAACTTTTTCTATCTACATTGATTCTAAGAGTTTAAAGCATTAAGAAACCCTGTAGGCATATCATGACTATATAAATTATTTTTTCAAGTTCTTTGGCATTGGTAGGATGAATTACACTATGAATTTACACTTGCATAATTTTCCTTCACAGCATATCTATTTCCTTCCCCTTACTCTGGGAACCCTCTAATCCTCAGCACTATAGCATACATACTTCACCCCAACACTTGAAATTGTATTCTAGAATGACTTGTCTATTACTGCTCTGGACTTAACTAAATTGCTGGTAAGAAAACTTTAACATTTGTCCCCGACATAGCCCAGGTCAAACTGCTTTTACATCACAGCGTACTGCAGTCATTTTCCAATTGATTATTCCCCTTTAACAGTAGTGGCCTGCTTCTACTCTGAAGCAGACCTGAAGGATAACCAAGAGAGGCTATTTCATACTCATCCTGACAAAATCAGGCTTAACCACAGAAAGTATTAGAAGCTCTAATAAGTGTGTTCCCAAGCCTTGAATTGATAAATATTTGTATATAATAATTTAAAGGCATGTCTTAAAAATAAGTACCATTTTTATTTGGTTTAGATTTTAATTAATGCATATCAAAGTAATTTTCAAAGGTGGTGAATTATTTCTCTTCATGAAAATTGTATTGAATCGTCTCCCAATGTTATAATATTGTTTTTAAATAGGCTCAATTTTTTCAGTTTTGTTCATTTCTGTGGGCTATTTATTTTGATGTCATAAGCTTCTAAACTCCTAGTAAAACAAGTAGAATTAAAAAGAAGGGATTATGAAAGTATAAAGCTTAACAAAAATAATGTTCAAAACAAGATCACAAAATTCATTTCTGGCATAAGATTTACTTATTAATGCGGAGTAATTATCAGACTAGCTTTTAAAATAGTATAATGCTGTTTTAAGTTAAAAATGATATAAATTTTAAAGTTTTCATTCAAAATTGGTTTTATAGATACATATATTCATATTAATATATATGGGATATACAGAGATAGATGTAAATAGGTAGGTGGATGATAGATAGCTGATTGATAGATAATTTAGAGATATATTCATATTCATTTAAAAAGATTTAGAACCCAGCAATAAATTGAATTACTGTAAATTATATTCTGATCTCTAGAAATACAACTCAGATTATGATTTGTAAAATGAGATTTAAAATTGTTTATTAATGTGACTATTTGAATATTAATGCTAACAATGCTTTGCTGATGGAAAATATTCAAATGATTTAACATTTTCCTACCATTTGGGCCTGACCAAACAGTTTTGATATATGCTTTAAAAAAAACAGTTCAGGGGCCTCCCTGGTGGCTCAAGGATTTAAAACACAACCTGTCCACAGCCTCTGCAGCACGAGTTTGATGCCTAGGCCCGCTAGGGAGCAACGCACATAGTGTAGCAGACCTCTACTGACTCATCTGCTGCTCCCCTAAGCAGTGTACTCGGGTACATCTACCTCTTCTGTTCCCCTACTCTGTCCCTGGCGAATTCACTCACCACCCCTCCTCCTGTTAGGGGAAAAAGGCTGTCCCAAAGCTAATTCCATACAGGCTTTGTGGACTCCATCCCCACCCCAGTGTTAGGGGGAAAAGGCTGCCCCAAAGCAAATTCCATACAGGCTTTGTGGACTCCACCCCCACCCCAGGCCAAAGCCAAAGACACTGGGAACTCTACATCCCATCACCACCCAAGGGAAGGTGGCTGGGACCTGAGGGTGGGGTTAAGCAGCCAGGTGGATACAAAAGGCAGACATGTGGGCTTTGGGGCTCTCTCCATTTTGGGGCCCTCGGCCAGCTCGCGGCGTCCGTCTAGCTCTGAGAGTGACTTTGGGTTTCCAGGTCATCGGATCGGGTAGGACGCATTAAAGACTTTATTTCCCTATTTTCTCCCTGAGTTGTACATTTTCCTTATTTCTTTTTCTCTTGTAAATAAACCTTTTATTAACCCTTTTGCGTGTGTCTGTAGTAGAGTATTCATAAGTCCCTTTAAAGCGCGCGGGTGAGGACCCACAGCCAGGAACCCGTTTAATATCGGGGTTGCTCTATAACACTCCCACCTCTGGCCTGTACTCCTGTTCTTGTATGCATAAATAAATAAATCTTTAAAAAAATTCAAAATTGGGGGCCTCTCCGGTGGCGCAGCGGTTGAGCGCTGGGTTGCGAAGCTGCCCGCAGCCTCTGCAGCGCTGGTTCGATCCCCAGCTGCTCCCCGGCCACGGGAGGAGGGTCCCACATGGCGCGCAGACCTCTCCTGCTGCCCACTGCTTCCCTCAGCAGTGTAATTGGGTCCTTCTGCCTGCTCTGCTCCCTGCTCTGGCTCTGGTAAATTCTCTCACCCTCCCGTGCTTCTGACTGTACCCCCCAGTGCTTGTATAGATAAATAAATAAATCTTTAAAAAAAAAAAATTCAAAATTAATTGTATCTTGGGCCTCCCTGGTGGCGCAAGGGTTAAGATTCAACCTATGAAGCTATCCACAGCCACTGCAGCAAGAGTTCGATCCCGGGCCAGGGAGTTACCCACATGGCGCAGCAGACCTCTCCTGACTCGCCAACTGCAATGCTCATGGTGTAGCAGACCTCTACTGACTCACCCGCTGCTCCCCTCAGCAGTGTATTTCGGTCGATCTGCCTGTTCTGTTCCCCATTCTGTCTCTGGTGAATCCTCTCATCCCTCACAACTCTGGCCTGTACCCCTGTTCTTCTATGTAAAAATAAATAAATCTTTAAAAAAAATCATATATTTCTGTTTATGGCTGTTAAGTCTTCATTGTTTTTACTGTTTAATGGACTGAGAAAGATGATCAGAGCTTAATGGGGCTCACATGCACTGGAAAACTCTGAGGAGTAAAATCATTTGTAACCTATAAGGTTTTCACCCAAAGCCAGTGAAAATGAGCCACACTTGCCAAGAATTAAAGAAATGAATGTTCTTTTACAGTTGTTCTTTATTAAGCACACATTTTGCTTTTAAGAATTTACTTCTAGCCTCAGTTCTGAGGGCCTTGTTTCACTTTCTAATTTAGACTCTGGGAAACTAATGAACAATTTCATTGATAGGGCTCTTTTTTGACTTTGATTCCAGGAGTTTATACTCTTCTATATTTGACTAACCTAATCCCCAGAGTTGACCCTGTAGTTTTAAGAGCTTTTCCCATGAGAAATTAAACATCTATTGATTGTAATTCTTTTCTTTAGAAAAAGTGCTTCTAAGAAAAACTTATCCTCTCTAATGTGGGAAAACAAAAGAACAAAAAGTATTAAAAAAAGTTTTTGGCACACATGACAGCTATTGTTCTTTGGCTGAATATATTCTAATATGTTCCTTTCATGTATCAAAGTCAAATTCTGGGGGTTAGTGTCTAACATGGATATATCAATATATACCATGTGTGTACACATATATACATGTGTGCCTAACATGTGAACTGAACTTTATATAAATGCAAAGGTTTACATTTAACTAATTTTCATATATATGGTTTATATATTATATATAATCTTTTTGTTGTTTTTTTATTTACACTGATGTCTACAAAAACCTAACTAAAGGTATATGACAAATATTGAATATTACAATAATTCTTTTCTAAGCAAGCCTTTGCAAGAATATGTATATTTATTCTTAAGATTCACCAGAGTACTGATTAGTAATTGTATAACTATATTATTCATAAATCCTGCAATAAGATTTGAACAAAAGCTATTTCAAATCAACTTAAGAATGCTTATTATCAACACTTCTTGTATAGTATTTCTTCATTTTATTCTGATCATTTTACCAATTCTGAAAAAAGGTATTTTTAATAAGAATATTTGTAAACAATTAAATATTTCAGATTTCAAAAACTAACTGCAAAACGTGCATTTCCTCTACCTTTAGATATCAATGTGTCCCACTTACCATTATCTATTACCTATCACATTCATGCTGGTTCACTTTTAATCACTGAACTAAGAAAAGCCCTCTGTTTTCAGAAAGCTATTCTGCCTGAAATGCATATTCTGATGAACACTACACAACCAGACAAGCTAAATAAGAGAAATAATTTCAACCTCAGTGTTTCCACTACCCACTGGAAAAATATATACATCACCTGTCTGATAGTCCTCATCCTCCCACAGGAAGAACTGGAATTAAAAGCTGTGTAAGCTCTAACCACAGAAGACAGTACTTGACTTTGAGGCTTTAGATCAGTGACTTTCAAACCATCACAGTTATTTTTTTTATTTTATTTCATATACAAATATTTTGGTAAGATACACTAAGAATGAATGACAAGAAAAACCTTCAGATACTTGGATATATTAGAAATGTCAAATTGCTCAAATTTCTAAATGCAATGGAAGTCACTACTTTAGGAAAACTGGTGTCAACTGCATTGATTCAATTCCTCTCATGGTGTGGAGAGTCCATCCTAACTGGCAGACTATGTGAGACCCTACTATTATTTTGAGAAGTATAGAAAGATATGTTTTATAATGTATTAAACTGATGACTTATGAACTATAGAGATCAGAGAAGATCACTGCTTCATTTGTGTTTAGTTATTTCTATATGAAATACAACAATGCAAAAATGATGATGGCAATAGTAGGAAGTAAAAGGGAATGAAGGAAGAAGAGGAAGAAGAAGAGGAGGAAGATGAGTAGTGGTTACCATTGCTTGCATATGCTTCTATTAATTCTACCCTGGTCATGTAACTCCAGGAAATACACCTGCAGAGCTAATCAGACTGGCAATGGTGTTTTACTCCTATATTGAGAATTTTACTTTCTTATTTTCCTGTAGAAATCCTTAAACAATTGAATGGAGAAAACTAGGGCAAACATTTAGGCATCAATCAATTACCTATTTTTACAGTACTAATTCCAAGAATTGAAGGAGGAAATGTCCTTTTGTTACAAGGTATGGAGAGGGACACCCTAGAACCCCCAAACCTACCCCTTCTAAATAGGTTCTGCCATCTACCACATCAAGACAATACATATTCTAGTGTGTAAGAACTTTAATGGGAAGAAACTTTAATGCAATTAGCGTGCAACAAAGAACCGACAAAGAAGAAAGTTTCCAAATCAAGCACCCAAAGTTACCCATCCCTCGTGGGTAAAAGTCCACCCAAACAGAACTGGCCCAAAGCACAGCCTGAAAGCCTGCCACAAATCTAAAGCAAAGCATCTTCTGGTAGAGACCATAGAAAAAGGTCAGATACGACCAGATAAATCTGGGAGGAAAAGAGCAAAATCAAAACCAAGATAAAAGCTGCCACTGTTAACCTCTCCACAGGTTTCTCACCCACATCTGTTTCAACCAGTCCAAGACCAAGAAGGGAAGCACAGTTTTTTTCACAGGTCTCTCTGCTCCAAGTGCCTCCTCCAGGTCTCTTTCTGGCTCGCCATCCTCCCTCCTTCCTTCTTAGTCTCC
This sequence comes from Talpa occidentalis, assembly GCF_014898055.3. Lineage (NCBI taxonomy): Eukaryota > Metazoa > Chordata > Mammalia > Eulipotyphla > Talpidae > Talpa > Talpa occidentalis. The sequence continues at coordinate 24,491 of NW_023605020.1, forward strand.
CCTCCAGCTTCTTCTCCCTGCTTAGCTCCACCCTCCCCTGAGGACCACACTGTTACACTTTGGTTGGTCACTCTTTTTTAAAATCCGATTTTTAGTGTGTTTGTATTATCTTGCACTATTTTTTTTTTATTTTGCTTGATAGTAACAACTTACATTTATGACAACCCTGGCAAGAAAATATCTAAAAATTAATTAAACTCAACAATGGTAAAGGTCAAATCACTGACAAAAATGATAATATCTGGGAATCTATATTCTACAAATAATTACCATAGAACTATGATGGTCACAAATGAATGTGAGATGGAATTTGAAAAACTTCAAGCTACCTTGAGCCACAATCAACAAATCTTGGTGCAATAAAGTTCATGCTCAAGGCCTCCCCGGTGGCGCAGCGGTTGAGCGTTGGATTGCGAAGCTACCCGCGACCTCTGCGGCTCCTGTTCAATCCCCGGCTGCTCCCTGGCCACCAGAGGAGGGTCCCGCATGGCGCTCTGACCTCTCCTGCCACCTGCTGCTCCCCTCAGCAGTGTACTTCGGTCCTTCTGCCTGTTCTGCTCCTTGCTCTGGCTCTGGTGAATTCTCTCACCCTCCCGTGCTTCTGACTGTACCCAGTGCATGTATAAACAAAACAAACAAACAAACAAATAAATAAAACATGCCTCTATTAAAAAAAATAATAAAGTTCATGCTCAAACCTCAGATGATTTCCATTATTTTAATGAAAAATTTGTAAGAATATTATTATTTTTTAAATATTTATTTATTTATGCATACAAGAACTGGGGTACAGGCCAGAAGTGTGGAAGGTGAGAGAATTCACCAGAGACAGAGTGGGGAGCAGAACAAGCAGATTGACTGAAAATACACTGCTGAGGGGAACAACAAGTGAGTCAGGAGAGGTCTGCTGTACAATGTGGGTCATCTCCCTGGCTGGGGATCAAACTCATGCTGCAGTGGCGACAGATAGATTCATAATGCTGCGTTTTAACCCCTTGCACCACCAGGGATGCCTCAGCATATTATTTTTTAAAAAATCTAGTAGAATCCATTAGAATAGAAATGATTAAATTTCTTTCCTTAATTTGGAAGTAGGTGACACATTACAGTTTTTGTGTTGAATACTAAGAACTTTGATAAAGAAAACTTAGAAGAAAGTTTAATTTTTTTTTTTTTTTGGTTCTTACCTGTTTTTTTAAAACCTGATATACTGAGATTGTATACCATTTTTTGAGAATGTCCCGAAGGTTATTCTATTTATAGTCTATTGATAGGGCACAAGGGAAAATTCTCCATCCTTGTGGATTCTTTTGCATATGGACAAACAAAATAATTAAAATCAGATAGATTAGGAGAAATGGTAGTAGTAAAAGACCAAATTTAATACTGCACATGTGGATAATTAACCTGTTTGTAAATTCTAAAACAAAATGTGGTGAACCAAGCAACCTGAGTCATCAAGAAGAAATATGGGATTTTCACATGATGATGCAACCTACTGATATCCGCAAACTACATTGTTCAAGGTCATTAAACAGTGATTGTTTCTTCAATTATGAAAAGAGTAAAGGCTTAGGGAGTGATGATCTCCACCCCTTCCCCCTACTTCTACTGTGGAGTAGTAAAAGTTCAGAAGAACTAAGGGAGGGGCAAGAGCTTCTCCTTAGCCTCTAGGGCCTTCATTGTTCTCAACTCAAAATAATAAGCATTTTGTAAGTAACTGTAATACTTCTCTCAAAGTCTGCAAGGCCTTAGTTGACCTTAGTTCCACATACCAAGGTGATATTATCGGAAATAAGGTCTACTCTCAGTATGTTGGAAAAATCCCATCTGACAGGTTTTGATGAGCCTGATCCCAAAGTGTTACTGCATAGTCTCACTAAATTATGATACATTTTCTGACATTATCAGAACTTTTGTTAAATTCCCAGAACAAGGTTATTACTTGAACATCTTAACATATACTGATTGTCTTTGTCTGTTGATATCATTATATCAGACAGAGCATCAACAGTGATGAATTGCTAATAACAACTGGTTTTCAAGAACATCATACAACAACAACAAAAATGTATGGTTTATTTAAGTGCATTTTTTAAAAAAATGTTTATTTATACAAGAACCGAGATAGGAGCCTCCCAGGTGGCGCAGCAGTTGAGTGCTGGGTTGCGAAGCTGCCGGGAGCATCTGCAGCGCCATTTTGATCCCCAGCAGCAGGCGAGGGTCCAACATGGTACGCAGATCTCTCCTGCAGTGCTCGCTGCTCCCTTCAGCAGTGTACTTCGTCAGTCTGCCTGTTCTGTTCCCCGCTCTGGCTCTGGTAAATTCTCTCACCCTCCACACTTCTGACTGTACCCAGTGCTTATATGAATAAATAAAATAAATAAATTAATTAATAAATGGGATACGGGCCAGGTGCTCCGGAGGGTGAGACAATTCACCAGAGACAGAGCAGGGAACAGAACAGGCAGACTGACTGAAATACACTGCTGAGGGGAGCAGCGGGTGAGACCCAAAATGTCTGCCACGCCATGTAGGATTCTCTCTGGCCGGTGGGGTTCGAACATGTGCAGTATAGGCTGTGGACAGCTTCACAGTGTGGCGCTCAACTTACTGTGCCACCAGGGAGGCCCCTATTTAAGTGCATTATTCATCATTCATTTAAAAGTATAGACTTTAGAATATGTCAAACTTGAATTTTAATAGTCTTTGCTACTTAACAATTTAATTTTGTAAAGCATACACTCTGTTTTCGGCTATTATAAATTGGAATAATATTACTTTCAGCACAAATTTTAAAGGGGATTAAATGAGACTTTTCAACAGATACTCTGCTTAGTACCTAATATATAAGTAATCCACAATACATGTTATCATGGGGAGCAGAAGAGGCCATCCACCAAAATATGGCATTTTGACATATAAATTGTTTTGAATTGAAGGCAATTGAGGTTACACTGCTGGATGAGGGACATCCAGGAACAACCAAACCTGCCTGCTCTAAGTAGGTTCTGCCATCGACCACATAAAGACAAAACTTATGGTAGTGCGTAAAACCTTTAATGGAAAATAACTTTAATATAATCAAGTGTGCAATAAATACAAGACAAGAGAAAGAATAGATACAAATTGTTTTCACATAAAACACACAGTTACCCGTCCCCTCATGGGTCAATGAGTACCCAGTGTTAGCCCAAAGCAGGCCTGACAGCTTGGCAGAAGTCTAAGGCACCTCCAGGCAGGGACACATAGAAAAGGGGCAGAAGGTGCCAGGCAAGTCTGAAAGAAAAATAATAAAATCAAAATAAAAGTCAAAATAAAGGCTGCCATTGTCATCCTCCCCATCTCTCAAGTGTCTCATCCCACATCCCCCAAGTTGCTGGAACAAATCCAAAGCCAAAAAAGACAAGTGTAGTTTCTTCACATGTCTCTCTACTCCATGTGCCTCTGCCTGGTCTCCTTCCTCTCTTTCTTCTATCTTCCTTCTCCCCTGTCTCCTCTCCAGTTTCTCCTCCTCCCTGCTTAGCTCCAACCTTCCTTGAATGGGGCAGGAAACCTGGAACCTCCCCATTCCCAGGGGACCACCCTGTCACATTGGGGCCCAATTGACTCAGGAAGCTGTTTCTTTATCTTTTCCCTAACTGCTTTGAGTAATTTAAAGAGCCCGTTCTACGAAGCTATCATTGGAGTTAACTATAATGATAGTTGTGATTCCCCTATATTCCTGCTATAAGTGAAACCACCCGATACTTTTCTTTTCCTACTGGCTGCTTTCATTGAGCATAATTCCTTCTAGCTCCATCCACATTGCTGTGAATGGCATGAGTTTATCTTTTTTGATTGCTGAGTAATATTCCATTGTGTATACATACCACACTTACAGCAGGAATATAGGGGAAACAAATAAGACATCAACGTAAAAAAATAGCATTACAAAACACACAAACAAAAACAGGTAATTACAAACCAGAGACATCCTGCAGGGGAGGAGGAGGGAGAGGGATCCGAGGGAAGGAGGGAAGAGCACAGGGGACTGTGGTGATGATGCATGGGTGCATTGGTGAAGGAAATTCTATGGGGACTACACCTGTGGGAGGAAAGCAAATATTGTTTAAAAAAGAGCAATAATGTAAAAAATAAATAATTTAAAAATAAATAAGATTCACTTTCCTTCCAGCCCCCCCAAAAAAGACTATAAATCATATGAGCTATCTGATCTAGGAATACTAACAAGACCTATCTGTTCAAATTCTACTGTATCCCATTGTCTCTGCAAAGAATAGCAAATATCTGTTTACCCAACATTTCTCTCTTCCCATTTCCTGTAAACTGCCTTCCTTTACTTTGAATTTAGAAATACCTACCTGTTTTCCCTCTCTGAAGATGGTATCTAAACGCCAATCACCTGATTTTCAGGAAGCCCCATGATTTTGCTGAGTGACAACAAGGCATTATTTTTTCATGTTGTAACAGTGTGAAATCCATAGAAAGTGGAAGTTCCAGGTTCCCTGTTCCACCCAAGTAAGGGTTGAGCTGAGCAGGGACGAGAAGCTGAAGAAGATTAGAAGGACACTAGATGGAAGGAGAGTATTGGAAGAAGCACATGAAAGCAGGGAGACATGTGAAGAAGAAGCTGTGTTTGCTTCCTGTCTTGTCATTACACCAGGGACTTGGGCGGGGGGTGGGGGAAATGGGAAGAGACACTTGAAAGAGATAGACACATGGGTGACAAACCTGTGGGGAGGATACAATGACAGACTTTATTTTGAC
>NW_023605021.1:0-29253 GCF_014898055.3 Talpa occidentalis
CACCGCCCTTCGCTCCATGTCCTGTCATCCGCTGGACAGGTCACTCGCTCCCCTGTGGAGCCTGGGGCCATGCAGACCTGCAGTGTCCACATAGGGCCTGAGGTCGTGGTGCTGCCAGGATAGGGCTCGCGGGCACAGCCGGGTGCTTCGAGAGGCTAGTTAAGTGTGGCTGCACCGCCCCCCATTTCCCATGGGTCCAGAGCATCCGTGGGGCCTGGGGGCCCCGTCCTCGGCGCTTCTGCCTGCAGCGGGTCAGCGTCCTCTGGCGCTGGAGCCCTCCACGTATACACGTCCCCGTCTTGCCTGCTTCCGAGGGCTGCGGCCCCACCTGTCCCAAGCACGCAAGCGCCCCGCCCGCCCCACGCTGTAGCCCAGCCGGGCAGCGGGCACCCTCCTGCCGCTCCGGCCGAGCTGCCCTTGTTCTCTTCTGAGAGACACAAGCAGAAGCGTGAGATGATCTTGAAACTCGGAGGCCGTGCCGGGCGCCCTGGGCAGAGCAGCAGCCCGCTGCGGGGGTTGTGGCTGCTGGCGTAGGTTGCTGTGGCCAGGCCCCGTCCATCGGTGACGCCATGTCCAGGGCCGCCAGGCAGGTCGGTCTCCTGGGGTAGAGCGGCCACTCCCCACGAGGGCTCCGGGCCCGCTCCGGCTCCGCTGTGGGGGGCGACAGCTGGCCGCCTTCCCTGCTGTGTTCGAAGCTCAAGCTGCCCGGGGCTGCGGCTCCCCTCGCGCACGAGCTCCTCTGGCCTGAGCGTCCTCCCGGGGGGGGGCCCTGCCCGGCCCGCGGCCCTGCTGCTGGGGAGACCTGGGACCGGCTGCCGCGCTCAGCTGTCTCCCAGGCCCTGTTCCTGCCCGGCAGGCCTTCTCTGACCGCTCTCTGCTGCCGGCTCTGCACAGCCGTTGTCGTCACTGCCCCCGGGTCTCAAGCGCAAGTGTGTCCAGCGCCCACGGCCCGGCCCACCCCGCTTGCGCAGTCGGCACCCAGCGCCCCAGAGGGCGGGGCACGGCCGGCCTCTCCCAGGCCAGCCACCGCTGCTGCTCGCCCCCCCCCCGAGCCAGGCGTGGCCTCTGGCGCTTCTGGCCCGGTCTCCAGCCCAACCCAGGGGTGGAGCCGAACGCCAGCCCTGTCTGCCCCGCAGGTGTCGCCGGGCGTCATCGCCAACCCCTTCGCGGCCGGTGCCGGCCGCAGGAACAGCTTGGACAGCATCTCCTCCGTCGACCGGGAGATGAGTCCCGAGGGCCTGGGCAAGGTGAGAGCCACGAGGCGGGCAGCCCCGGGCCGGGCAGCCCAAGGTTGGCCCCCGTTGACCGGTGCCACTCTGCTCCCAGGAGAAGGAGCTGCCTGGATCCTCCCTGCCGACCCCGCCATGGGGGCCGGAGGCCCCGGTGAGTGGCAGGGCCCACCACGGGGTCCCAGGGGGCCCGCCTGCCAGAGGCGTGGGTGGGGGTGTCCGCGTCGGGGCGTGGATGCAGAACCAGAGCGGGAAGCCCCGGAGGAGCCCAGTGTCCACCGCCAGGATGGAGGGCGCCGTGGGCAGCTGGCGGGAAGGTGGCTGGTCTGCTGGGCAGTGCCAGCAGAGGGCCCTACCTGGATGCCAGAGCCCCACCCCGCCGCCGCGTCCCTGCTCTCCGCTTTGTCCCGCATTCGTCTGGGTCTGCCTACCTGTCCCACCTCTGCCATGAAGCTCCCCGCTCCCCCGCGGCAGTCCCTTGTCCTGGACAGATGGCCGCTCACCCCGGGCCTCCCACCTGCTCCCCACCTTGGGGGACAGGGAGAGCTGCTGACGGCAGGCCGAGGACAAGCCCCTGGTGCTGGTTGAGGGCGCCTCCGGGCCTGTCTGGGGACAACTGGGCTGTGACCAGGGGGCCAACTGTTCTCGGGCCCCGCGGCTGCCCCTCATCCACCGCTGCTCCTGCAGGCCCCGCCTGGGACGCCTGGAGCGACGCTGGCCAGAGCCTCCTGCTCGCCCGGCCAGCAGCAGGTGAGCACCCACAAGATGGTGTGGACAGTGCCGCCCCCCCGCCCCGTGACCTGGGACCCGGGGCACCACCATGGAGCCTGTGACGGCTCACCCTGCCCTTGGGTGTGTGGGGTCCTCGGGGCCAGTTGCCTACCCCTCCCCGCTGCGGAGTGGGGTTCTGCTGCCGAGGCCAGGCCTGGGCCCACTGTCCGGGTGGGCAGCAGCTGACCCCCGGGTTCTAGCACACTCTGTCTCTCCCTCACCCTCTCACCCTTGCGCCTGGACCCGGTCCCCTCCCGGTCTCCCGCCCCTGTCCTCTGCAGACAAAACCGGGGGTGATCCAGCCGCTGGCTCAGGCCTGGCCTAGGGGCCCCCCGGCCCCCGGGGGCAGAGGTGACCCCCGCACTGTGAGTGCCCCGCCCGCGGGAGTGGGGTGTGGGAGGAGCAGCGGAGCAGCTGCCGCCGCGGGTGGTGACGGCCGCGGGGCAGCTGTCCAGCACGGCTCCCTGTGCCGCCCTAGCCCCCCTCCCCGCCCTCCCCCGACGCGCTGCCCACCAACGTGAAGCAGGCCTACCGCACCTTCGCCGCTGTGCCCGGCCCGGCCCTGCCCCTGCCCCAGGATGGACCCGCGCAGGTAGGTGCCGCCCGCACCCCCGCTCCCCCTGCCCCGCCGGCCCAGAGGGGCCTGGGGCGTTGTCTCAGGGCCCGCTCCCCCCAGACCGCCCTGCCCGGGCCCGCCGCCCCCCCGGAGCAGCTGTCCTTCCGCGAGCGGCAGAAGTACTTCGAGCTGGAGGTCCGGCTTCCCCAGGCCGAGGGCCCCCCCAAGCGCGTGTCCCTGGTGGGTGCTGATGACTTGCGGAAGATGCAGGAGGAGGAAGGTAGGCGGGGGCGGGGGGCAGCTGGGGTCAGAGGGCCGGGGCCGCGCGGTCCTGGGCTGACCCGCCCGCCCCCCCCAGCCCGGAAGCTGCAGCAGAAGCGGGCGCAGCTGCTGAGCGAGGCGGCGGCCGAGGCGGGCCCCCCCTCCGCGCGGTGGGGCCCCACGACGAGGAGGAGCCCGAGGAGGAGCTGCCCTGGGCCGGGTCGGGCCCCGCCTCTGGGTGAGAGCCCCCGCCTTCCCTGGCCGTCCTCCGCCCGCCCGCCCCAGCCCTTCGAGCCCCCACGCCCTGTCCCTTGTCCAGGCCCGGTCCGGTGTCCTCGCCACCCCCGGGGGGCAGCGCCCCGGTGCGGACGGCCAAGGCGGAGCGGCGCCACCAGGAGCGGCTGCGTGTCCAGAGCCCGGAGCTGCCGGCGCCCGAGCGGGCTCTGTCTCCGGCCGAGCGCCGCGCGCTAGAGGCCGAGAAGCGGGCGCTGTGGCGGGCAGCCAGGTATGGCCGGTGGGCGCGGGGGGGGGGGGACGGGCGGGTGGGCAGCAGGTGCTGGCGGCCCTGCCCACCCGCCCTCCACGGCCCCGCAGGATGAAGTCCCTGGAGCAGGACGCCCTCCGCGCCCAGATGGTGCTGAGCAAGTCCCAGGAGGGCCGCAGCAAGCGTGGGCCCCTGGAGCGGCTGCCCGAGGCCCCCTCGCCTGCGCCCACCCCGTCGCCCACCCCCCTGGAAGGTCCGTGGGACCCCGGCAGGGGGAGGGCTCAGCCAGCGAGGTGGGGGTCTCGGCCAACGGCACTTTTCGCCCCCCAGACCTCGGCCCCCAGACCATCACCTCCCCGGGACGCCTGGTGAGGAGCCAGTGCAGCTGCCTGCCCCCCCAGCCCTGCGCGCCCCGGCTGGGGCTCGGGCCCCCCACCCGCTCACTCTCTGCCTTCTCCCCTCACGCTGCGAGGCCCCGCCCGGGAGGAAGCGCGCCTACCGGCTGCTGGCCGCCCTCCCCTCCTCCAGGCCCGTCTGTGGCGTGCAGGTACCGGCGCCCACCCGGCGCCGCGCCTGGCCCTCCGGTGCCTTCCCCGCCTGTCAAGTGCTGATGCTGGGGCATGGGGCACCCCCCACTTTCTGACTGGGCTCTGGGCGGCTCGGGGGAGTTCTGGGCGCCACCCCACGCCCTCCTTCTCCCCGTTTCAGTCCCCGGACTTTGTGGAAGAGCTGAGGTCCCTGGATCCGTCCCCCAGCCCTGGTGAGTCGGTGGGTCAGGGCCGGCGGGCTGCGGGCGCCTGCCCCTCAGCTCACTGCCCCCGCCCACAGGTCCACAGGAGGAGGACGGAGAGGTGGCCATGGTGCTTCTGGGCCGGCCGTCACCAGCTGCGAGGCCCGAGGAGGTGGCGCTGTGCAGCAGCCGCCGCCCCGTGCGCCCCGGCCGCCGCGGCCTGGGCCCCGTGCCCTCCTAGAGGAGCAGCTGTCCGCCCCCCCCCCCCCCCCCCCCGCCCCCGCGCGCGTCTTCTAGCCTGAGGTTAGCGTTTCCAAGAGACCCCTCCAGAGTCCCGGCCACCCACTAACTGCCCCCCAGACGGACCTCTTGGCAAGACTGTAACTAGTGACGTTTGTACAACCAAAGACTCTATTTTGTGGTTTAAGGAAAATAAAATTGATTACGTTTTAACTCGGGCGGTCAGTCTGTCCACCCTGCTCCTGCGGGGCTGGGGCCAGTGGGCGCCCCCAGCCCCCAGGGCCCATGCCCGGCGGCGGCTGCACATACACGGGGAGCAGGCGCCGCAGCTGCTCGTCCGGAGGCCGCGAGGCGCGGGTGACGAAGATGAGCCGGAAGCGGCGCAGCCGCGCCTCCTGGAACCCGGCGGGGTCATACTCGGGCCCGTCGTGGGGCCGCCACAGCGCCTGGTACCGGCCGTGCGCCAGCAGCGCGCCGCTCAGCAGCTCCTGCGCCAGCCCAGGCTGCACCTGCTCCAGCTGCCGCTGCACCACCGCAAACAGGTCCGCCTCGCGCAGGTCGAACACCAGCGGCTTCCCGTACCTGCGCGGGCGGCGGGGGCGAGGGTGGGCTCGTGGGGGCGGGGCGGGCGGCGCTCCCTTGGCACCTAGCGGCCTCACCTGAGCGCCCCCAGCAGCGCCAGCCGAATCCGCTCTGGGCGCAGGTGGTCTGGGTCCATCGTGTCCACGTAGTTGGTGTCCCGGTAGCGCAAGAAGGCGGCCGCCTGGCCCGAAGGGTCGATGACAAGGGGCCATCTGGTGGCGGCCACCAGGTCACCGTCTCGGCGGCAGCCTGGCTCTTCCCACGCCCACCCCGCCAGCCCTGCCCACTGACCGGCCGTCGGCGTGGATGCGGCCGCCCACGTCCTCCATCAGCACGTCGTGCAGCTCGGCGACCTGGCAGCGGAGCCCCGGCTCCTCCTCTGCGGGCCATGGGCCATCAGAGCGTGTGGCTCCGCCCCAGCCCGCCCGCCCGCCCTGCCCGCGCACCCACCCTCTGGGTCCTGGGTCTGTTCCCGCAGCTCCAGCCGGGCCATCGCCAGCATTTCCTCCGCCCTCCGGGCCTCCTGCCGCAGCCTGTCCACTTGGGCCTCCGCGTCCTTGATGGCCTGGAGGAGGGGCCCCACTCCCCTCAGCACCTCGCCAGAGCTTTACCCCACGTCCTGCCCAGTCCCAGAAAGGTGATACCCCCAGTTTGGGAGGGGAGGGTACCCCTTGGATGCCCACCTGGAGCATCAGCTCAGCCTTGCCCATGCTCCTCTGCTGACACTTGTTGTGCTCGGCCACCCTCCGGCTCAGCTCACAGCAGGCCTGCTGCAGCTGGGGGGGACAGGCCTGCTGCAGCTGGGGGGGACAGGCCTGCTGCAGCTGGGGGGGACAGGCCTGCTGCAGCTGGGGGGACAGGCCTGCTGCAGCTGGGGGGACAGGCCTGCTGCAGCTGGGGGGGACAGGCCTGCTGCAGCTGGGGGGGACAGGCGTGCTGCAGCTGGGGGGAACAGGCCTGCTGCAGCTGGGGGGACAGGCCTGCTGCAGCTGGGGGGGACAGGCGTGCTGCAGCTGGCGGGGGACAGGCCTGCTGCAGCTGGGGGGACAGGCCTGCTGCAGCTGGGGGGGACAGGCCTGCTGCAGCTGGGGGGGACAGGCGTGCTGCAGCTGGGGGGAACAGGCCTGCTGCAGCTGGGGGGACAGGCCTGCTGCAGCTGGGGGGGACAGGCGTGCTGCAGCTGGCGGGGGACAGGCCTGCTGCAGCTGGGGAGGTGATCCCCAGGCCAGGGCTTCTTCCCCTCTCACTCCCCCACCCACCGCACCCCCACCTGCAGAGGCTGGCACCCACCTCTTTGTGGCACTGCTGCTGCCCCTTCACCAGCCGTTGTACTTTGAGGTTCAAGCTGGGAGGGCGGGAAGGTGCTCAGTCAGAGGGGCTTCGCCACCCGCCACCCCTACCCCTGGCCTCACCTCTTGGCCTCCGCCTCCTGGTTCTGCTCGGCCTCCCGGGCCTGGCGCTGCCGCTCGGCCTCCATGTTCTGGAGCATGGTGTCCGTGAGGCTCAGGTCCCACGACTGTAGCACGCTGACCACGGCATCCAGTGAAGCCACCTAGTGACAGGGAGTGGTCAGGCATGGTGGGTGTGGCCTGTGGGGGTGTCACAGCTCGTCCCAGAGGGGCCGGAGGGTGTGCCAAGGTGGAGAGACTCGCAGCCACCGGTGCTTCCCTCCTGCTGTCTCCCGCTGACTTCAGTAGGACGCGGGGGCACTCCTGCCCCGCCCTCCCCCTGCTGCCGCCTCTCGGGGGGCAATAATGGGGTGCAGGCTGCCAGGAGGTCTGCTGTGGGCGTCCGGCCAGCAATCGCTTCTTGCTTGAGAGGGTCAGCACCACCTGCCTGCTGCTCCCGGGCTCGTCCCGAGGCCACGCCCTCCTCCTGTGGGGGCTCCTTTCTCTCTCTGGTTTTATTTCGAGTGCACGGGCCCCACCAGGCCCCACCAGCCCGCAGGGACAGCCCTTGCCTCTCTAGAATCTGGTGTGGACACTCGCCCCGCGCGGACACCTGGCGCCAGCCGGGACTGTCTCGGCTGCCTCCCCGCGCCACGGTCTCCTGGGGTCTGGACAGACGCCGCGCTCGTCTGGGCGCCTCCCGTCCGCGTTCCGGACTCTGGCGCGGCCGGTGGACCACGAGCGTGTCACCCGCGGGCCCTCCCTGAGCACGCGCTCCCCAAGCAATTCTTCCCCCCGACCGCCCTGCCGCCCGCTCCCCGCAGCGGGTCTGCCCTCCCCGACGGTGGCGCCCCGCCCTCCCTCCTCGCAGCCGCTCCCCAGGCCGCCCCTGGGCCCGCCACTCCGTCTCCGGGCTCGCGGCCGCCCCCCGCCACGGCCTGGCCAGCCGGGCCCCTTTCCCGTGTCCGGCCTCTTGGGGGTCACCGGCGCTGCCGTCCCGGAGAACGTTACTTCTCACAGTCTGTCTGGGTTTGCCGCGCAGTTCCCGGGGGGGGGGGGGGGGGGGCGGCCCGGGGCGCGCCGGCTCGCCGCCTTCTGTGTCTGCGCCCCCTGCGGCTCCGCGCGGGCCGACCCCCGGTGGAGCCTCGTGGAGCCTCGTGTGCTGCGCCCGGGCTGGGGGTGCGGCCGGGGCGGGTGCCCGCCCTCCCGACTGGCGGGCTCCAGCAGCTCTGCTCCTCTCGGCGGGCCGCGGCGTCCTGCTGCCCCGCAGCCTGGCCCTTCACTAACGTATTTCAAGACAGTCGCCGATTCCCGGGAAGTCACAAAAACCGCACGTTCCCGGCAGCGGCGCCCGGCACCCTCCTGCGCGGCAGACGCTTCTCCAGTGCCCGTGTGTGGCGGGAGCTGCAGGGCGTGGACGTGCCCGGGTGGGCCCGCGTGGGGGCGAGAGGCTACGGGTGCAGGGGGGTTACCCACAGGGGGCCCCGCTGTTCCGTCCTGCTCAAGGAATCGCCCTGCCTGGAGCCAGAGGCGGCGCCGCGCGGCCGGGGGGCAGAGGGGAGCAGCGGCCCCAGACTCGGCCGCAGACGGAGCGGGGGCTCAGGGCTGCGGCTCCCGGACCCTGGAGAAACGCCCCTGAGGGCCCCCCGCGTGGACCTGCCCGTCGGCGCCCCTGCTTCGGCTGCCACAGCCACCAGACCAACACCCCAAGCCTCCGCCCCAGCGCCTGCCGCGCGACCGCCGACCCCGAGTGAGGGCCGCTTCCCGCTGCGGTCACCGCAGCCCCTCCAGGGCACCCGCGCCCCCGGCTGCTCTGCCGCCCAGCGAGGCCCGTCGCCGTGGGCGGGCAGCAGGCACTCTCGGGCCCTGTGGGGTGCGGGGTTGGCAGCCCCTTCCCTCTTCACGGGGTCTTTGCTGAGCAGAATGTTCAGATTTTGCCAAGTCCAGTTGGGCGGCATCCTTCTGGGCACCTAGGCAGTGCGACCCCTTCCAGCCCTGGCCCTCAGCTCTGCCCGGCCGGCCCGAGGGCGCCCCCCCAGCAGGCCTGGGCTTGGCCAGGCCACCACCCTCCTCCGTGGGTCTTTTGTGTGGGTGGCCAGGTGTGGGGGAAAGCCCCCCACGGGAGGGGTGAGACCGGGCCCCGGGGAAGAGCAGAGGGCAGCACTCCAGCTGGATGGGGGGACCCCAGCCACAACCTTGGGGAGCCCGGGGTGGAAGCCTGGAAGCAGGGCTGCTAGTGGGGGGCAGGCCCCAGATTCTGGCCTCAGGCCTCAAGCTCCTCGTCAGCCCTGCAGTTGCCAGCCTCCGTTTCCCCACCTCCCTGCCACTTCCTGAGGTGGGTGAGGACTGAGCCCCGGAGCCCACGCAGAGGCGGCCGCCCGAAAGGGCCGTGGGCTTGACCGTGCTGGGCGGTGTGGAGGGTGTTCGACCCGCCAAGGGGCGGCCCCCGCCTGCGCTCCGCACCTGCTCCGGGGTGCTCCCGTCATCCGCGTGCACCCGGGGGTCGGCGCCCAGCTTCAGGAGCAGCTCCACGGCTTCCAGGTGGCCTCCGAAGGCCGCTCTGTACAGCGGAGTGCGTCCGAAGGCGCCCTGCCGGAGGGGCTCCCTGAGTCGTCCGCGGTACCTGCCGACGCCCGCACCTCGCAGCGCCTGCCCGCGCCCACCTTGCAGTTAGGGCTGGCGCCCAGCTCGGCCAGCAGCTGGATGGCCAGGGGCTGCCCGCCCGCGGCCGCCTCAGACAGTGGCGTGTTCCCGTTGCGGTCCTCGCACTCCACCATGGCCACGCGCTGCCGCGAGCGCCGCGCAGTCCCCGCCTCGTCGTGGCCCACGCCCTCGCGGGTCAGCGCCTCCTCCACCTGCGGGCGCCGGGTCAGCGCGCGGCCGCGCCCTCGGTGCCCCCACTGGCCACGCCTGCGCCACGCCCCCCTGCCCCGTGGCCCCCTGCACCCCGTGGCCCGCGCACCCCACGCACCTCCTGCAGGACAGCGCGGATCTCGCTCAGGTTGCCGTCGAAGGCAGCTTCCAGCAGGCGGCCCCGGCGCTGCTGCTCCTCCCGCCGACGCCGCTCCGCCTCCTCCTGCTCCTCCAGCCGGCGCCGCGCCGCTGCCTGCTCCAGCCGCACCAGCGCCAGGAAGGCCTGCGGGAGGGCCCTCCTGAGGAGCTGCGCCCCTGGCCTTGAGGCACGGCCCTCTAGGCCACCCTCCCCTCACCTCCCTCTGCTGCTTCTCCATCTGCTCCAGGTGCTCCTGGCGCTCCCGCCGGCGCCGGCACAGCTCCTTCCTGGCCAGCAGCTGCCTGAAGGCGCACTGGATGGTCGTGGCTGCCCGGGCCTCTGGGCCTGGATCTGGGGAGGGGAGCGCTGGTGGGTCCCCGCTCCCTGCAAGCTGCCTGCATGTGCCCCCAGCAGGTAACGGGGGGAGGACATGCCCCCAGAGGATCAGTATCCTGGGCCACAGACTCAGGGAGTCGAGCCGGGGACCCCAGCCGGTCTCCTGGTCCCCACCTGGCACAGAGGGAAGGAGAAGCAGCCTCAGGTGAGCCTCTCAGAGGGTCCCAGGCCAGGGGACACCCGTGCCCACGCCGGGCCACAGGGTTCAGCCTCCCATGCCAGGCAGGGATGGGCTGGGGGCTCGGTGGCAGGGCCACCCCAGGGCCAGAGCTCCACGCAGGTGCAGGCGAGGGCGGGTGGGGACCCACGGAGGTCCCAGCAGCAGCACCTCGGGGACATGCAGAAACCAGAGCCCAGGGCCAGGCCCTCGGGTCACTCAAGAAGAAAGAGCCCGAGACACAAGCTGTGAAGCGGGGGGGGGGGGGGGGGGGGGGAGGGGGGAACAGCGAGAGGGACATTGGCTGTGGCAGCAGGACACTGAGGGGCAGGGCCCGGGCAGGAGGAAGGCCCCAGGAGCTTGGGGGCACTCTCGTTAATCTGAAGTGCAGGTTTATTTTTTTTTTTACTATCTACTCCCCTGGCCTGGGTCGTCTTTCTACAGTCACCGCCGCCCGGTGTGTCCTCCCGGCGCGGGCCCCCCCGCGCCCACGTGGACAGCCGGCACCTGGCCTTCTCCTGGCGAGGCCCCGGGCCCTGGGTGGCAGCGGCCGGGCTGCCGTGAGGCGGGCGGCGGAGCGGAGCCATCGGGGTCCCCGGGGTCCCCGGAGTGTGGGGGATGCTCGGATGCCTGGATTCTGCAGCCCCCTGCGCTGGGGGAACGCTGTCCGGCTGTGTCGGCCGATGCGGCCTCCGGGTTCCGCACCTCCTTGTCCACGCCAGCTGTCCCGCCCTCCCCGGTGACCACACACGCGCTAGGAAGAAGCGCCGCGTCCTCGGGCAGTCGCTCGGGTGGGACACGGGGAACCCCAGCCTTCGAGGGGCCCCCCTGGCAGCTGCACCCCAGCTTCTAGCCCCTCAGCCAGCCAGGCCCACTGCAGGCCAGGGAGCGGCCTCGTCCAGCAGCCCAGCAGCCCATGGAGGCCAGCGTGCAGCGGTCGCGGGGGAGGGGCCT
Organism: Talpa occidentalis; assembly: GCF_014898055.3. Taxonomy (NCBI): domain Eukaryota; kingdom Metazoa; phylum Chordata; class Mammalia; order Eulipotyphla; family Talpidae; genus Talpa; species Talpa occidentalis. The sequence continues at coordinate 10,741 of NW_023605021.1, forward strand.
CGGGCAAGACATGCGGGGAAGTGGGAGGCCGCAGGGCAGCTGGTGGCTGAGGGCGCGGAGTGGAGTGGACGCGGCTTCGGGGCGGGAGGGCGAGAGCGGCGTGGCCCAGGTGACTTCCGAGAGGTCAGCGCAGGGGAGTTGGGCTGGCGTGGGCCCCTCTTGGACCGTCCTCCCAATGGGGGCGGCCATAGCTCCCAGGCCTTGTGCCCCACAGCGGTTCTGGCTGGAGACGGGTCTCCCCGGGAGGCCACGTTTGGAGCCACTTGCAGAGAGAGCTGGGCCCGGGCTGAGGGCGCCTCCAGGGCTATGCCACCCCTGCCAGCGGCCAGCAGAAAGCCAGGGCTGGCCACCTCGGGCAGCGCCCACACCCCGACAGAAGGGCCCTCTCTCCACCCAGCCACAGGCCCTGCCTGCAAGAGCCAGCGCGCTGGTGTGCAGCTTCGCCGTCAGGGACTGGTGAGGCAGCCAGAGGACACGCTGCCGGGCTGTCGGCTGCCAGGAGTGCGGCGGGTGAGCCGGCAGAAGGCCCCGCGCAGGGGACGAGGCAGAGAGGAGTGGGGAGCGGCCAGCGGGAGGCCTGTCCAGGAGCAGAGAACAGAAACGTGAACAATAAGACAGGACACATTTGAACCGGAGCGGGTTCGGCCGTGTCGTTCAAACACCCAACGTGAAGTTTAAGGCAGGGAGGTTACTAGAGTTAAAGAAAAATGTTTTGCAAAGTTCATCCAGGTGAGGCGATGCTAACAAAGCTGCACGTGTCTAACGATAAGGCTTCAGGAGAGGTAAAGCAGAACTACAGGTCGACACGTCTCCCTCGCGCTGCAGGACCAGCAGGCCGGGGTGACGCCGGAGGGAGCCCCCGAGGGGCTCGGCCACGTGCAGAGCTGCGAGGCATGTGGCCAGCAGCAGCCGCTGGGGGGTGAGGGCAAGGGTGTTCTCTAAACACAGCGATCCAAGCTTCACACCAAGTGCCAGGGCATGGCCAGAAGGACGTGTGTTTTTAGAAGTCCCAGAATCCACTTTACACGAAATTTTGGGACGCGCCCCATCACAGGCCTCCAGCTGCAGGCGGCCCTCGGGCCCCCGCCGGGAATACGGCCTCAGTGAAACCGCCCTTGGTGCTGCAGACCAGCCTGGCTGACTGCTTGAGAAAATGGTACCAGAGCAGGCCGTTCCCATAGCAACGGTCCAGCCAGAAGCCGCAGCGTTGGCAGGTGGGTCCAGGCCTGTCCCTGGGGCTGTGCCCGAGCGCTGGGTACTGGTCAGGAGGACGAGGCGGGTGTGTGTGTCGTGTGCTGGGTGTTACTGGCTGCTTTGATAAGTTTCTTTTTATTTCTTAATTTATCTTTGTGTACAAGAGCTGGGGTGCAGGCCAGAGGTGTGGGGGTGAGAGGATTCCCCAGAGACCGAGTGGGGAGCAGACCAGGTGGATCCACTGACACACACTGCTGAGGGGAGCAGCGGGGAGACAGGAGAGGTCTGCTGCGCCCTGTGGGTCACTCCCTGGCTGGGGATGGACTCAGGCTGCAGTGGTGACGGCCTGAGACTAACCCCTAGGCCAAAGGGGGGGTCGGGGGGCCTTGACAAGTTTCTTTTTCAAAGCGATGAGCTCAGAATCGAGTTGTGTGTTTGGCCAGGAGGAACGAAAAGGTGGCGTTCCTGAGGCCTGGGCCACTGCTGGGCAGCAGTGACGGTAAAAAGGCCAAAACTGACACCAAGGCGTGCTGGCTGGATGTGCTGGGCTGTGCCCGGCTGTCCCTGCCGCCTGGTCCCCGCCCGAGGCACCGGCAGTGAGGGGCAACGCGCTGTCTCCAAATACCCACAGTCAGAAGCAGCTGCAGGCGCGGGCGGGTGAGCCCAGGGGAGGGGGCGCCTGCAGGAGACACCCCCCAGTTGGCCGACTCGCACAGTGACCCTCCCTCACAGACAGAAATAAGCCCTGAAGGATGCGCCGCCTCGCCCTGCGAGGCATAGCCCAGGCCCCACACCGGGTGGGGGGGGGTTGGAAACACGGTGCTGACAGGCGGGTGCCCCCCGGTCTAGACAGGCCCCAGGGGTGGCGCTCACTCCTGGGTCTCACCCAAAGGAGGGCACGCCAGCACCCCGTGGCTAGCGCACAAGCCCTGTGCCCCCATGTCCAGTCCACAGGGGGTGGGAGCATGATTCCTTCCAGCCGGCCAGAGGCACAAGCCGTGGGCTTTGGCCAGGGGTGTCAGCCCTGGAAAGGCGCAGCAGGGTCAGAGGGCGGCCCGGTGGGGCCTGGCCTGACAGGCAGGGGCTGGGCAGTGTTGCCCCTCAAATGTGCTGTGACCCTAAAGCTGCAGGAGGTAAGGCCTTGGTTGGCGAAGGCACCCGGGGCAGCCGGCCACGTCTCGGGGAGGTCCAACTGCCTGGCCCTGACTCCAGCCCTCGCGGTGCCCTGCACCCCTGCCCAGCGGGCGGGTGTTAGCATGGCCAGAAGGACCGCGGCTCCCCGCAGGCAGCGCTGCTCTGGGCCTCGCCTGGGCACCACTGGTTCTCGGCAGGAGGCAGGAGATGGACGAGGACGCTGGACGAGCAGGGCCCATCACCGCCAGGCCCTAAACGTGGGGGGCTGCACGCAGGGCTGGACCCGCCGGGAGGGGGCGCCCTTGAGGAGGGTGGGGCCGCAGCCTCTTGGAAAGCAAAGAGGCGCCCCACTCCTTCCCTGGCAAGGCGAGGGTCCTGGCCTCACCCCGGCTTCTCACCCAGACTTGGGACCCCAAGAAAGCGACAGCAGGACCCACGCTGGCCAGGGAGCTGCAGCCGGGAGCTGGTGCCAGCGTGGGCCTCGCGTGGCCGGTAGACACCTCGGGACAGTCAGCTTGCGTCCTGGCTCCCGGCCACTCGGCTCCTCCCCGAGTCTGCAGCGGGGCCCCTGGGCGGCCGCCTCTGCTGCCGCCTCACGGCCCGGTGGCCTGGCTCCCGCCGCACACGGAGGCACGCCGCGGTCAGCTCTGCCATCCACCCTGGCCTCAGGATGCGATCAGCCCCGGGCCTGGCCTCGGGCGCCCGGCGGCACAGATGACGGGGTTATGGGCAGAAGGAAGGGGACCCTCCCAAGCACGGCAGCAAGAGCAGCACCCCCAGGCAGCAGCCCGCACTCCGCCCGCCCAGAGCTCTCGCCTGTGGAGGCCTCTGGGTGCAGGGCAGAAGCGGGCTCTTGCACCTGCTGGACAGTCCTCCGCTGTGGCTGGCGGTTCTGTCCTGGCCGTCCTGAGGAGGCCGGGAGTGAGTTTGGGCTGTGCACCACCCTCCCCAGCAGCCTGGGGGGCTCCTGCTGTCCCCGGGGTGCCCCAGGCAGCCCGTCGGCTTTAAGGAGTGATGGGCCACATCTCTACGGCCAGAGGCCTCCCCTAGGCCTCCTCTTGGGGGCGCCGCTGAGCCCAGCAGGTAGGGGGCCCACAGCAGGTCCCCAGGAAGCCGGAGCTCCGGAGCCCCCACCCCCGGGTGACCCGCTGCCGCCACCTGTGGGGCCCCCACCGGCCGCTTCTGTCCCGCTCTGTGTCCACTGAGCTTGCCGGTTGCCGGCCGTCTGCTCTCCTGAGGCCTCTAGAGCCTGGGCTGAAGCGCGGGTGCCCACGCCGGGCTGGGCCGGCAAACCAGTCCAGCCAGTGCAGCAGAGCGGCTGGGAAGGGCCGGGCGTGGGTGTGAGTCAGAGGCCCCGGGCTGGGGAAACACTGGGGAGCAGGCTCAGGAAGCCCCCGGAAGCCCAGGGGTGCCAGGTCCAAGCCCACTGACGACTCCAAGGCCTGGCTGCAGTTGGCAGGACAGTCGGACCCCAGTCAAGGACAGCCTTGAGGGCCCCGCCCGCCCGGGGAGGCAGACTCTTCGCTCTGCCCCTCTGTCCGCGGGTGCCTCGGAGCCTCAGAGGCGCCTCTTCCACCAGTCCGGGCCTGGCCCAGCAGGGACCATAACCCCAAAGGCCCCGGGCAGCCTGGGGCCCGGGGTCTCCTTGTGCGCTGGCGGGGGCTGGGGACACGGGCAGGCTGGGCCGGCCCCGGCAGTCAGTTGGGTCAGGACTGTCCGTGGCCAGTGGGGTCCAGATGGCGGCGTGGCTGGGGGTGCCGCCGGCGGCCTTGGGGCTGGAGCCTGAGCGCTGCGGCCGGCTGGGACAGGCGGGCGGGGCCGGGGGGGGGGGCGCGGTGCCCGCCCAGGGCAGGACCAGACTCGTCACAGCCGCGGCCTGGCTGCCGAAAGCCACCCCCTCCAGTTTCTCTCTCTCTCTCCCTCCCCGTCTGGCCAGCGGGGCCCGTGGCCGGCCAGCCCCGCGCCCTGTGTCAGCACGTTGGTTACTCAGCCCTCGCCGGGGGCCGCCACGCCACCAGGGCCTATAAACTCGCGGCGGCCCTGCCTGCCCAGCGCGGCCGTGACGCCCACAGGCAGGGCCGGGGCCCGGAGCCGGCGCCGTGGGCACCAGCCAGGGGCAGGGCAAGAGCACAGGGTCCACTGAGGCGTCCCGGGAATGCCATCCGCACCCGCCTGACCAGGCTGGCAGCCGATGAGGCAGGCCCGTGGGCACAGACGCCGGCGACGGAGGCAGCGACAGGCATGTCCGGGAAGCGAAGCCGCGCTCGCAGACCCCGAGCCAGGAGGGCGGGCAGGGCCCCGCAGGCCACAGGCCAGCAGGGCCCCAGCACCCAGCCACCGCCCCCTGCCGCAGGGGGCGCTCCAGACGAGGCGGGGGCGGCCCCCGTGGGGCACGTGACCTCTAGCCAGCCGGCTCCCCAGGGCCACCCTGGGGCGCCTGGCTCAGAGCTGGCACAGGCAGCCGAGAGGCCAGTGCAGGCCGCCGCTCTGGGGTCAGAGCTAATGCTGGGGCCCCCCGCGGAGATGGCCAGCTGCGGGCCGGGGAGCCTCGCGCCGGGCCTGGGCCCCGAGCTGCTGCGGCTGCACGAGGTGCAGCTGTGCCTGGCACAGGAGCAGCTCCTGCTGGAGGACCGGCGCCGGCAGGTCCAGCTGCAGATGCAGCTGTGGCAGGAGGAGCAGCTGTGGCAGGAGCAGCTGTGGCAGGAGGAGCAGCTATGGCTGCAGCAGCTGCAGCAGGAGCAGGCCTGGGTGCGTGTGGAGGGGCTGGAGCTGGCCCTGGCCCTGGAGCAGCTGCGCACCGAGGGCCTCGAGGGGCTGCAGACCCCAGGCCAGGTAAGGACGGGATATGGGGAGGGCTCCCAGCACCCCGGGGGGTGTGGCCGTGTCAGCCGCCTCCAGGAGCCACGGTGGCCACCACATCACGGCCGTGTCCACGTTTGCAAGAGCAGGCTGGGCTCTGGCTGGCCTGGCACTCAGGCGTCGTGGGAGGCCAGGGGAGTCGAGGCAGAGCTGCTGCTGCACCAGCCAACTGGGAGCCTGCCCAGAGGGCTAGGGAGGGCTGGTGTGGGGGTGCGGGACGTGTGGGGGCGAGAGCTGGACAGCAGCAGCAGTGGCGCCCCCCCGCCCCCCCTCCGCAGCCTGCCGCTTCCAGCCGCCGCGCCCCCTGTTTATTGCGGCGTGTGCCTGGGCTTGAGATTGCGGAAGCCGCGCGGCACCTGCACCTCATCCTCATTCCAGCAGGCTGTGCCTCAGACGCCGCTGGGGCTATTTTTGGGAAGCAGGGGCCAGCTTGGCCTGGGAGCGGCCACCACCCTCCCAGCAGGTGCCGGGCTGGGAGCCCTCTGGGTCCAGGACTGGGTGGGCCTTGAGCAGAGGGGCTCTGCCTGGGGGCGGGGGGCTGCTTGCAGCAAGCACAGACCCTCGCTGAGCGGCGGGGCGCAGTCGGGACCAGCTGGGTCCAGCCGGGGCGGGGGGCAGGAGGCCCCCTCCCTGACCCACAGCAGGGCTGAGGCCGCGCCAACCGGGGCCAGGAGAGTGGCCAAGGGTGCAGGGCAGGCAGCGGGGCAGAGGTTGAGGGGCCACGTGCTGAGCCCGGGAACCTCCAAGCCATGGCCGCAGGGCAGGGGCAGGGACGTGCCCAACTCTGGGGTCCCCAAAGGCCACTCCTGTGGCGGTGGGGCTTCTCACAGGAGTGTCCCTGGGTGGCGCAGAGGGTGTCCAGAGTCAGAGTCAGGGTGCCCAGGGGCCAGAGCGTCCTACTCACCCGCGGAGGCTCTCGCCTTGGCCCTGGGAGGGGTGCCGGCCGCTTCCCTGGCACAGCTTTAGAGCCCCTCTTGCTGCTCATTCTCCTGAGGGGTCGGAGGTCAGAGAGAGTGTGTCCCCGACACAGAGGTGGCAGGGATGGTGCCCCTGCTCCGCGGGCCATCGGCAGGTGTGAACTGTGCCCCACAGCGGCCAACCGTGCGAATGGCGTGTGTGCCCAGCAGCAAGCCTGCCCTCGCCCCCAGTCCCCCCTGGGCCAAGTGTCCAGCACTCACCTCCCTGCTCAAACCATGGTGCTGGCTGGACACAGGCATGCGCAAGCAGGTGCGCTGCACGGGGATGCCATGCTGGGCCTGCCAGCCCTGGCCTCCACGCTGCTGCCCTCCCCACCCCGGCCATCATAGGCACCGTCCGCGTCCCAGAGCGGCGCCCACTCCCTCGTCCATGAGGTGCCCCAGAGCTCCTCTGCCCTGGGAGCCCTCCCTGCCCCAGGCTGGGTGCCCAGACCCGACCCTCCCCTCCGCACAGGTAACCTGCTTGGGCACCATGGCCTGGACACTGGCCTGCCCCTCTGTGAGGTGTTGCTGAGTGTTTGGGGGGGGAGCTAAAGAAACTGGGGGTGGCCCTGGGAACAGGAGAACAGGGTCGTGGTGAGAGGGCAGGGCTTGGGGGGGGCCTGGCCCCACCATGGTTAAGGGCTGGGAAGGGCCCAAATGGGGTGAGACCCCCAGAGGGGCTGGGGCTCTGAGCCAGGCCCTGAGTGTTTGGGAACAGGGGCCCTAGGGGCAGCTGGCCCCCTGGGAAGCTGGTGGCAGCAGGTGCACTGTGCCAGGAGCGCCCCATGAGGTCCAGCGCCCCTCCTGTGAGGGCGTGTGCCTGCGGGTCCAGTGTGGGGGGACCGACACAGAAGCAGAGCGGGGAGCCCCGGGAGCGGCGGGCCCGTGCAGGGGCCCACAGCTGGGGGAGGCCACCCATGTGCCTCCTGCCTGTGGGGACAGCGGTGGACTTGGGAGACGGCGTGCCCGCAGGGGGGTGTCCCCTGTGCGCCAGGGCTGGGGGGTGTCCCTGTGCGCCAGGGCTGGGGGGTGTCCCCTGTGCGCCAGGGCTGGGGGGGTGTCCCCTGTGCGCCAGGGCTGGGGGTGTCCCCTGTGCGCCAGGGCTGGGGGTGTCCCCTGTGCGCCAGGGCTGGGGGGTGTCCCCTGTGCGCCAGGGCTGGGGGTGTCCCCTGTGCGCCAGGGCTGGGGGGGGTCCCCTGTGCGCCAGGGCTGGGGGGTGTCCCCTGTGCGCCAGGGCTGGGGGGTGTCCCCTGTGCGCCAGGGCTGGGGGGTGTCCCCTGTGCGCCAGGGCTGGGGGTGTCCCCTGTGCGCCAGGGCTGGGGGGGTGTCCCCTGTGCGCCAGGGCTGGGGGTGTCCCCTGTGCGCCAGGGCTGGGGGTGTCCCCTGTGCGCCAGGGCTGGGGGGGTGTCCCCTGTGCGCCAGGGCTGGGGGGTGTCCCCTGTGCGCCAGGGCTGGGGGGTGTCCCCTGTGCGCCAGGGCTGGGGGGTGTCCCCTGTGCGCCAGGGCTGGGGGGGTGTCCCCTGTGCGCCAGGGCTGGGGGGTGTCCCCGTGCGCCAGGGCTGGGGGTGTCCCCTGTGCGCCAGGGCTGGGGGGTGTCCCCTGTGCGCCAGGGCTGGGGTGTCCCCTGTGCGCCAGGGCTGGGGGGTGTCCCTGTGCCCAGGCTGGGGGGTTCCCCTGCGCCAGGGCTGGGGGTGTCCTGTGCGCCAGGGCTGGGGGTGTCCCTGTGCGCAGGGCTGGGGGGGTGTCCCTGTGCCCAGGGCTGGGGGTGGTCCCCTGTGCGCCAGGGCTGGGGGGTGTCCTGTGCGCCAGGGCTGGGGGGTGTCCCCCGGGCGCCAGGGCTGGGGGGTGTCCCTGTGCGCAGGGCTGGGGGGGTGTCCCCTGTGCGCCAGGGCTGGGGGGGTGTCCCCTGTGCGCCAGGGCTGGGGGTGTCCCCTGTGCGCCAGGGCTGGGGGGGTTCCCTGTGGCGCCAGGGTGGGGGGTGCCCCTGTGCGCCAGGGCTGGGGTGTCCCCTGTGCGCCAGGCTGGGGGTGTCCCCTGTGCGCCAGGGCTGGGGGGTGTCCCCTGTGCGCCAGGGCTGGGGGTGTCCCCGTGCGCCAGGGCTGGGGGTGTCCCCTGGCGCCAGGGCTGGGGGGTGTCCCCTGTGCGCCAGGCTGGGGGGTGTCCCCTGTGCGCCAGGGCTGGGGGGTGGCCCTGTGCGCCAGGGCTGGGGTGTCCCCTGTGCGCCAGGGCTGGGGTGTCCCCTGTGCGCCAGGGCTGGGGGGTGTCCCCGTGCGCCAGGGCTGGGGGTGTCCCCTGTGCGCCAGGCTGGGGGTGTCCCTGTGCGCCAGGCTGGGGGGTGCCCCTGTGCGCCAGGCTGGGGGGTGTCCCCTGTGCGCCAGGGCTGGGGGTGTCCCCTGTGCGCCAGGGCTGGGGGTGTCCCCTGTGCGCCAGGGCTGGGGGGTGGTCCCTGTGCGCCGGGGCTAGCGCGGGGGGTCCGGGCGGGGTGGGCGACCCCGTGCCACGGCCCCCAGGTGCGGCCCCCCTGCGCGGCTGCGGCCTCACCTGGCCTCACCTGTCTCCTGCCGCCCGGGCAGGCCGCCGGCCCCGCCCCCGCGTCGGGCTGGCCCGTTTCCTAGCGCCGAGCCGGAACTTCCGACTCACCTGGACTTCGCGGGGCGAGGGTCAGGGGTCAGGCGTAGGGACTTTGAGCCCGGGTTCACCGATGTGTCTGGGGCGCGGGCCCCTGGGAGCGGGGCCCGGGTGGTCTGTAGGGCCCCGGGCGGGGCGCGGCGGGGGCCGGGCGGGGGCCGGCGGGGCCGGGGGCCGCGGGCGGGGGCCGGGGCCGGCGGGGGTCGGGCGGCGGGGCGCGGCGGGGCGCGGGCGGGGGCCGGGGCGCGGCGCGGGCGGCGGGGGGCGGCGGGGGGCGCGGGGGGGCGGCGCAGGAATGCGGGCGCGCCGCGGGTGGGGCCGCCCCGCCCCCAGGTGCTGCCGGGCAGGCGGCGGCAGGCGCGGCGGGCGGGGCGGGGGCGGGCGCGTGAATCAGGCCGCGGCGGGCGGGCCGCGCAGGAGTGGCTGCCGGACCGACCGACCGCGAGGCCGCTGGGCGGCGGTCGGCTGCTGCTGCCCTGTCCCGAGACCCCCGCACCTGGCCAGGTAGGCCCCTCCCCCGGCGCGGGCGGCGGCTGGGGCGGGGTCGGCGCCCCTCCGCGCGGGGCGCCGGGGCCGGGGCCGGGCGGCGGGAGGGCGGCGCGGCCGCGTGCGCCGGCCGGGCCGGGCCGGGCCGGGCCGGTGCCGGCGGGGGCCGGGAGGAGCCGAGTGGGCAGGGGCCCGGGCCCGGCTGGCCCAGGCCGTCCTGGCGCCTTCGTGCCCTCGCGGCGCGACCTCGGGGGAAGGACCGGGCCGAGCTGGACCCTTCCGGGCGCCCGCCCCCGGCGCGTCTGGCTCGGGAGCGGTGCGGGGAGAGCGAGGCCCCGTCCTGACCGGGCCTGCGAGCGCGGGACAGGTGGGCCGGGCGGACACTTCCTGGGGCGCGCCGACTCCCTTCCACGGGCGGGAGTGGCCCGAGGCCCGGCCCTGCCCCTGAGCCCCACCGCCCAGGCTGCCCGCCGCTGGGCATACCCCCTGCGCCCAGCCTACTCGGCAGGGTGGCCGCGGTGCAGCACCCCAGATCCTTTCCACGCGGCCCTCCTTCGGGTGCCTGGGCCCCACCTCCGCGCTGGCAGCGTCGGGGCTGGGAGTCCTGGTCAGGGGCCCACTAGCTCCCTGAGGGCGGACTTGAGGTCGGAGGTCAGCACAGGAGAGCACCCTGCTGAGTCACCTCCTGGTGGGATGGCGCCCTTCCTCCCCAGAGGCGGGGTGGGAGCCGCCCGGTGGGGGCAGCAGACCCTGGAGGCCTCGGGCCCTGGCCTGGTCGCTCGGGGCTGCTGGCGGCTCAGCAGTCTCCTCGTGCAGCCAGGCAGTCAGGCTGGCCCGGCCCAACCACCCGGGCAGGGACGCTGGCCCTGCACTCTGCCTCTCGAAGGAGGTCAGCAGGACAGTGCCTCCCAGGCCCGCAGGCCAGTCACTGACCCCACAGGGCCAGATGCCTCATCGCCCCTGAGCCCCCCGGACAGCCCTCGCCCCATCGTGGACCGTGTGGCCGCTTCAGGCTGGCCCAGGCCCAGCGAGGACCGTATGGCCACCGCCCATGTGGGTCAGAGGACAGCGTCGCCTGGTGCTGTCAGCCAGCTGGTGTCTCCAGCGGGTTGTCGACTGGGTGGCCCCAGGGTGCCCCACCTGGCAGCACCACGTCATGTCAGCTGCCCGCCGGCTCTCAGGCCTCTCCTCCCTGGTGGAGCAGGGCGCCCAGCGAGTTCAGGGCCTGTACAGGAGCCTCCAGGCTGGGCTTCCTGGAGACGGGTGGGGCGTGGCTGGCGCTTGGGCGGGGGCGGGTGGAGAGCCAGGAAAGGCTCCCTCTGGAGGGGAGCAGGCGTGGCCAGGGCCAGGCCAGGCCAGCTGGCAGGAGGCAGGACTGGAGGCTAAGAGAAGCCAGTGGGAAGCACTACCTGGGGGCAGGTGGGCTGAAGGGGAGAGGTGTGAGTGGCCAGGGGCTCATGGTAGGGGCGGTATGAGTGGGGCTTGGGCTGCCAGGCAGGACACACCCCAGAGCTCTGCCGAGCCGTCACATGCCAGGGCAGCCTTGGGGCCACCTGCCGTAGTGGTGGTGCGAGGGTGGCAGCTGCCTGGCCTGGCCAGCACCCGGGCGGCCCAGGACTCCAGGAGACAGAAATGCTGTGCAGACGCGCGCAGCCTGGGTTATGTTTTATTCATCGGAACAGCCGTAAATTGTCGCTATTTATCTACATGTACCTATCTGTTTTATGGGGGAAGGGGTCTGCAAAATGCAAGTGCTTGGGGCACAGGCCATTGGTGCCCCCACGTGGAAGCTGGGGAGATGGCACCTCCACCTGGACATCCCTGGGGTTGGTGCCTGGGAGGCCTCCGGCCAGGGCGCCAGGAGCGCGGTCAGCCCCCCAGATCCAGCGCACAGGGGCTGTCGCGTGTCCAGGGCTCCTGCCCCGTAACGCCCCTGTGCCCTCCCCAGGTCCCCGGCCCCAACATGGCCCGTCGCTCCCAAAGCTCCTCGCAGGGGGACAACCCGCTGGCACCCGGGTACCTGCCGCCGCACTACAAAGAGTACTACCGCCTAGCGGTGGACGCGCTGGCCGAGGGCGGGCCTGAGGCCTACAGCCGGTTCCTGGCGTCCGAGGGGGCGCCTGCCTTCCTGTGCCCTGAGGAGCTGGAGCACGTGGGCCGCCACCTGCGGCCCCCACAGCATGTTGCCCGCGAGCCCCGGAAGGCAGCCCTCCCACAGTGGACTTCGATGGCTCCTCGGGCACCTACTGGCCCATGAACTCAGACCAGGCGATACCGGAGCTCGACCTGGGCTGGCCCCTGACCTTCGGATTCCAGGGCACTGAGGTCACCACACTGGTGCAGCCCCCGCCACCCGACAGCCCCAGCATCAAGGATGAGGCCCGAAGGATGATTCGCTCTGCCCAGCAGGTGCGCCGCCGCGGGGAAGGGCTGCCGGGGGCCTGGGGAGGAGAAACAGCGCCCAGCTGGGGTGCGGACGAGGCCAGAGCTGCTGCCGCCTCTCAGGGCCCAGGCCACACCAAGGGCACCCTGGCCGCCTCCCAGTCTGCACATGTGCGCTCCTGGTGGCTGCCGCTGCCCAGAGCCCCGGGCTGCCCACCGCGCTGGGCTCTTGCTCTGCTCTTGACCCACCCGAGAGTTTCCTACCCCTCCCGAACAGCCGGCAAGCGGCAGAGAGCCAGTTAGGCCGCGGAGACTGAGGGTGCGGGGCAGGCCCTAAAGACCCTCTGACCCCAGGCAGTGACCCCCTCCCAGGGGCAGAACGGGAGCCCGAGGCTCAGCCCTGACCCCCTGTACCAGGGCGTGGTGGGGACATGACTGGTGTCTCGGGGCTTCGTCCCCACCCCCTCCGGGCCGCTCTGGCGAGGGAAGCCCTGGCCCCCAGCGGCAGGACAGCCTGGCCCTCCCCTGACACGACGCAGGCCCTGTGCCACAGGGCCATCATGCACCAGCCGCCTGGCCAGCGACCCGGCCTTCCTCAAGCCCCACACTCGGCCCAGGGGCTAGAGGCCATGTTGGTGCAAGTGTGGCTGGAGCGTGGTGGGAGCAGTGGGGGTCTGCCCTCTGTCCCTGACCTGCCGCAGGTGGTGGCCGTGGTGATGGACATGTTCACCGACGTGGACCTGCTGGGGGAGGTGCTGGAGGCGGCTGCCCGGCGTGTGCCCGTCTACATCCTGCTGGACGAGATGAACGCACAGCACTTCCTGGACATGGCTGACAAGTGCCGGGTCAACCTGCACCACGTGGATGTCAGTGCCGGGGTCCGGGCGGGTGTGAGGAGGGGAGGGCCCTCGCGGGCACCTGACGCCTCTCGTCTCTGTCCCCAGTTCCTGCGCGTGCGCACGGTGGCCGGCCCCACCTACTACTGCCGCACCGGGAAGTCCTTCAAGGGCCACGTGAAGGAGAAGTTCCTCCTGGTGGACTGCGCCGTGGTGATGAGTGGGAGCTACAGGTGTGCCCTGCCCGGCTGCCCTGTGGCCCCTGACCTGCCGCCCCGCCCCACCCTGCCCCGCCCCGCCCCCGCCCCCCCCCCGCCCCTGCCCGCTGCCCCGGCCCCGCCTCTGACTCGCGCGTCCCCGCAGCTTTATGTGGTCCTTCGAGAAGATCCACCGCAGCCTGGCGCACGTGTTCCAGGGCGAGCTGGTCTCCAGCTTCGACGAGGAGTTCCGCATCCTCTTCGCGCAGTCCGAGCCGCTGGTGCCCTCGGCGGGGGCATTGGCCCGTGCGGACACCTATGCCCTGGCCCCATACCTGGGAGCCGGACCCCTCATGAGCAGCCAGATGCCGGGGGCTCCTACCCCCTTCTCTTTCCCCAAGCGAGCGCACCTCCTGTTCCCGCCGCCTCGGGACGAGGGCCTGGGCTTCCCCTCCTTCCTGGACCCCGACCGCCACTTCCTGTCGGCCTTCCGTCGGGAGGAGCCCCTGCGGGCGCCCGGGGGTGCCCTGGAGCCGCACGCGGGGCTGCGGCCGCTGTCGCGGCGGCTGGACGCAGAGGCCGGACCCGGCGGCGACCTGGCCGGCCCGCGGGGCTTCTTCCAGGCGAGGCACCTGGAGGTGGACGCCTTCAAGCGGCACAGCTACGCGGCGGCGGACGGTGGCGCAGCTGTGGAGAACTTCGCGGCCACACGACAGGTGTCGCGGCAGACGTTCCTCAGCCACGGCGACGACTTCCGCTTCCAGACCAGCCACTTCCACCGCGACCAGCTGGCCCAGCAGCACTACCATGGGACCCGCAGCTGGCGCCCCGCGGCCACAGGGCCTGTTCGAGAAGTTGCGCGCTGGCCGCGCCGGCTTCCCGGCCGACCCCGACGACTTCACCCTGGGCGCAGGGCCTCGCTTCCCAGAGCTCGGCCCGGACGGACACCAGCGGCTGGATTATGTGCCGTCCGGTGCCTCCCGCGAGGTGCGCCAAGGTTCAGACCCTCGACGTCGATCGGCCGGATCTGGGCCTCGAGGCCTCGACCCCGGGGGAGCCTCGCACCCCAACCTAGGCCAGCGTTTCCCCTGTCAGGCGGTGGGGAAGCTGGGCCCCGAGGCCCCTCCGGACACAGACCCGGAGCGCAGGGGCGGGCCTGAGGGCCGCGCGGGGCTGCGGCGGCACTGGCGCCTGGCCTCCTACCTGAGCGGCTGCCACGGGGAGGACGCGGGCGAGGAGGGCCTGCCTGCGCCCATGGAGGCCGAGCCCTATGAGGACGACGTGATGGCGGCGGGGGGCCGGGGGCCGGCGGCAGACCTGTTCCCCTCGCCCTTCCGCTCGCCGGCTTCCTTCGCGGGCCCGGCACCGGGGGCCGGTGGCGCAGAGGCCGCGGAGGGCGCGGAGGAGGCAGGCGTGGCCAAGCAGGGTCCTTCCGCTCGCGCCTGAACCCGCTGATCCAGCGCAGCTCCAGGCTGCGCTCCTCGCTCATCTTTAGCTCCTCTCAGACCGAGGGCCCCGGGGCCGCAGGGCCCACCGCGGAGAAAGTGCAGCTGCTGCTGCACAAGGAGCAGACGGTCAGCGAGGTGCTGGGCCCCGGGGGCGAGGCCGTGCGCTCCTCCGCCTCCGCCAAGGTGGCCGAACTCCTGGAGAAGTACAGGGACCCCGGCGGCGCGGGGGCGGCAGCCACTGTCGCCCGCCACAGCAAGGCCGCCGTGGGCCAGGCCTGGCGAGAGGAGGTGGGGGCGCCGGGGGGCGAGCGCCGCAGCCTGGAGAGCTGCCTGCTGGACCTGCGGGACTCCTTCGCGCAGCGGCTGCACCAGGAGGCCGAGCGGCAGCCCGAGCCGCCTCGCTCACCGCCGCGCAACTGCTGGACACGCTGGGCCGGAGCGGCACTGACCGGCTCCCCTCCCGCTTCCTCTCTGGCCAGGGCTGCTCCACCTCCCCGCAGAGGCGCAACAGCCCCCCACCGGCGCTGCCCGAGGGGGACGGAGGGCACCAGGCACCCCACTCTGAGCCAAAAGGGAGCCCTACCCCAGTGGCCCCTGAGCGGAAGGGGAGTCCCACACCCGGCTTTCCCACTCGGAGAGGCAGCCCAACCCCAGGATTGACTGAACCAAAAGGGAGCCCAACGGCGGCCTACCCTGAGCGCGGGGCAGCCCGGTACCCCCAGTGCCCGAGCGCAGGGGCAGCCCGGTGCCCCCGGTGCCCGAGCACAGGGGCAGCCCGGTGCCCCCGGTGCCCGAGCGCCGGGACAGCCTCACCCTCGCTTTCTCTGGGGAGTCTCCGAAGACCGCGCCCGCAGAGGAGGCGGCCGGCAGCGCCATGGAGGCCCTACGCAAGGGGTCCCTGCGCTTCCGGCAGCTGCTGAGCCCCAAGGGGGAGCAGCGCGCAGAGGAGGAGGGCGGCCTGCCCGCGCCGCAGGAGAACGGGCAGCCCGAGAGCCCCCGGAGGCCGTCCCTGGCCCGGGGCGACAGCGCCGAGGCCGCCCGGGAGACGAGCGGGGCCCCCGGGCGCGCGTGGCCTCCGCCACGGCAAACGCTCTGTACAGCAGCAACCTGCGGGACGACACCAAGGCCATCCTGGAGCAGATCAGCGCCCACGGGCCGAAGCACCGCGGGGGCCCCGCGCCCGCCCACAGCAGCCCCGAGCTGGGCCGAGCCCCCGCTGCGGGCGGCCTGGCCCCCGACATGTCCGACAAGGACAAGTGCTCGGCCATCTTCCGCTCGGACAGCCTGGCGCGCAGGGCCGCCTGAGCCGCACGCTGCCCGCCAGCGCCGAGGAGCGCGAGCGCCTGCTGCGCCGCATGGAGAGCATGCGCAAGGAGAAGCGCGTCTACAGCCGCTTCGAGGTCTTCTGCAAGAAGGAGGAGGCGGGCGGCCCCGGGGCCGGCCCGCGGAGGAGGACCCCAGGGACAGCAAGGTGGGCAAGTTCATGCCCAAGATCCTGGGCCCGTTCAAGAACAAGAAGTGAGGGCTCCGCGCCTCCGCCCCTCGCCTCCTCCCCGGGGGCGCCAGCCGGGCACTGCCTGGTGCCCCCACCACTGTGCCTCAGCCCCTCTTGGCCCCTCACTCACCTCAGGGACCCCTCTCTGTGCCTTGGCCCCACAACCTGCGGGGGGCCCCCTCTCTGTGCCTTGGCCCCACAACCTGCGGGGGCCTGTCTGCTTCTGCCCCCCTTCTTGGCCCCCCCTTCTCAGGGCTGTGTTCTCTGTCCCCCTTCCTCACGCCCCCTCCTGGATGTGTTGCCCCTCAGGTCTGCTCTCCTGAAAGGGTCCCCACCTTCACCTCCGGGCCCTGGCTGGATTGCAGGGTTTGGGGGGTGTGGAGCCAGGCCACCAGATGCCCCTCTTGGGGAGCACTGCAGGGCAGGCTGTTGGGGCTGGATGTGGGGGCCCTGTGGAGGACCCCCAAGGTGCTGCCCTGACCACACCACCCTGTGAAGTGCAGGCCCGGAATTTGGGGTGCAGTAAAGCCCAGCCTCGTGCGGAGGGCCCCGCGTACCCAGAGAGCCGCAGTGGCACCCCGCGCCTAGTGGTCACTGCAGGTGCTACGGCGGGAAATCACCTTCTGCCATTTCTCTTCACATAGTTGTTGGTTCTAAGTATTAAAAAAATTTCCAGTTGCTCAGAGTAGTTGGGATTCCAGAAGCGCCCGCCAGTGGGTGGGCCTGGGGCGGCTCCTGAGGCTCTGCTGGCCTGCCCGCCCTGGGGGGGGGGCGCAGGGCATCCATGGAGCTGACCGGCAAGCGCTCTGCCTTGTGGTGCAGGCGGCTCCTGAGCACGGGCTGGGGGTGGGGGGCGGCTCCCAGACCGGCTGCACGCTTGGGTGTCAGCCACGCAGACCCCCGGCGCCTTCCTGGAGGTCAGCAGCCCCGCCACGGGACATCATGAACTTAGGCGCCCTGGGCACCACTGCCCATGCTTGCGGGGGTCCCAGAGCCCTCCCCACCGGCAGTGTGCCCGGTCACCATGCTCCTTGCGCCCCCAGCCCCTCTCTGGGGGGCCGCCCACTCCCCTCAGCCGCTGCGGCTGCTGGCACAGCCCAACATCCCCACGGCCCTGGCCACCCAGCCCTGCCACCCCCCTCGCAGCTGCTGTCTAGCCAGTCCTCCCCTGCCCTGCCCTGGGGCCAAGGGCCAGTGGCCAGCTTCCCTGGACCCTTTCGCTCGGCCTCTGCTCGAGGACTGGCCTTCTTTGGGCCGGCTCCCTCCTGGGTGGTCTCTAGTCCACCCCCTGGGGGACACGCCCCCCCTCCTCGACCTCCCCGCCATGCTGAGGCACGAGGGGTCACTCCTGTCACCCCTTCTCTGGCTCAGGGTCGCAGAGGTGGGCGCGAAGCGGCTGGCACCCGCCAGGCAGGAGGTCCACCCTGGGGACAGCGGCCCCCGGGGGCTGGGGGGTGGTCAGGAAGCCGGCCCAGGGGTCTGCGTCGGGGCCACAGCAGCGCCCGCCTCCCGGAGCCGGGTTCTGGCGGGGAGGGGGCTGCCCAGGTAGGGGCCCCTCACGGGCATGGAGGGGGCAGGCGGCGGGGCAGAAAGGCTTTATTGGAGGAGTTGGGGTGGGGCGGGTGTGCCGGCCGCTCCGGGGGGCCAGACGGGGGTTCGCGCAAGCCGGGGAGGGGGCGCAAATCCCGGCCCTGGGGCTCCGCGGCCGGGCTGGCGGGGGGCGGGCGGCGGCGCTCAGGCGCGGGCCCGGGGGGCAGGGGCGGGCGGCCCAGCGCCGAGCGGCGCACGGTGCCGAAGGCCTGGGCGTAGCCCCCGAGCGCGGCGCGCGCGGCCGCCTGGGCGCCCTGGGCGGCCGCGGGCCCGAACATGCGGCGGCCGGGCCGGGGCTCGGGCGCGCGCCCCCGGGGGAGGCCGGGCGGGCCCTGCGCGGCGGGGGGGCGCGGGCCGGGGGGAGCCCCGAGGCGGGGCTGCCGCGTCAGGACCCGGTCGGCCGCCGCGGCCGCGGCCTGCGAGGCCAGGGAGGGCGCGGGGGCGCGGGGCCGCTGCCCGGCGGGGTGCTGGCGGCGCGGGGCGGGGCCACCCCCGGGGCCGCGTCCTCCCCGCTCCTGGCGGCGGCCGGCGGGGGCTGGGGGCCGGGCTCCGCCGCGGCCCGGCCGTCGGCTCCGCCCGGGGCTTCTGCGGGTCGGGAAACCAGCGGGGTCAGGCGGGCGGCGGCGGCGCCGAGGGGCGGGCGGCACCGAGGGGCGGGCGGCGGGCACGCACCGTGCGCGGGGCTTCCGTGGCCCCCCTGCGGCCAGGGCCCGGGGTGCGGCGCGCGCGGCCCGCGGGGGTCGGGGGCGCCGCTCCGGGCTTGAGCGCCGGGGCCGCGAGCTCTGCCCCCGCGGGGCGCCCCCCGGCCCTTCTCTCCGCGATCCAGGATCAGCTGCGGGAGGGGGGGCTCAGGGTGCGCGCGGGCGGGGGTGGGGGCGGGCGGGGGCGCGGGCTGGGGGGTGCGCGGGCGGGGGGGGGGGCGGGGAACCTGGTAGAGGCGGCTGCGGTACTCGGGGGCCGAGAGCTGGGCCGCTTCGTCCACCGGGAGCCGGACCTCGGCCTCCAGCGACCACTCGCGCTCAGGGCGGTGAAACCTGCGGCCGCCGCGACCCGCCTCGTCGGAGCGAGTCCCTCGGCCGCCCGCGCCCCGGGCGCCCCCGCGCACCTGCGCACGTAGGGGTGCCGCAGCGCCCGCGCCGCGCTGAGCCGCCCGCCGGGCGCGAACACCAGGAGGCGCCGCAGCAGGTCCAGGGCCTCCGGGGGCGTGTCGGCGGGCAGGAGGGCGTCCAGCGTCCGCCGGGCCTGGGGCCGAGCACAGGGTCCCCCACATCCTCACCGGTGGCCCCTGCTGCCCTCGCACCCCGG
>NW_023605022.1:0-29235 GCF_014898055.3 Talpa occidentalis
ACTAGTCCACATTTCTCTATTCTCATTGATAAATTCCTTTCCCCCCTCCAAACAATTGTTTTTCGTTTGTTTGACAGTGTATAGATGGTAAAATCAAGAATAGGCCTTATGTCCATTTTATAGGCATTCTTTTTTTTGAGCTCCAAAAATCTAGTTACTATTATCAATAATTACATCATAATAAAAATGGTTGGTATTTATTAAGTACTTGATTTTTCCTTTTGTGATTTCTCTTTCACATTTTTTTTTCTTTCCATTATTTTGAGATGTAATTGACACAGTAGTGTTTATGATATACAGCATGATGATTTGACTTACATATACAGTGAAACAATTGCCACAATAGGTTTAATTAATATTCATCATCTCAAATACAGTAAAAAAAGGATTTTTTCCCTTATAATGAGAACTCCCTGGATTTAGTGTCTTAAAAACTTTCCTATGCACCATACAGTGGTGATTCATGTAACATCTAGTAGTGTTAACATCATGTTGCACATAACATCCTTAGTGTTATTTACCTTATAACAGGAAGTTTGTACCTTGGGGCATTTCATGCACTAGACAGCACAATGACAAAATATTCTTAAATCTCATTTTAGGCACAAAGAAAGGTCAGAAACAATTCTGACTGAGGTTCTGGGAGTTGGGTCCAGAAGAAAAAGTTAGACTGGAATTATTATTTCACAATGGAGTGTTGAGATATTTGTGAAATTTCATGATTCAAGACAAAAAAGTAAACAAAAAAAAAAAAAAAACACCAAGAAATATTGTAAGGACCAAAGTTAATGTCAAGGAGTAGATCTCTCTCTCTAGATCCCAAGGGGTAAGGAAGGTGAGAGAGGATTCTTGGGTCATCACTTCTTTCAGGGACATCAAAGATTGGCATTGAAGCAAGGTGATTTTCTTCAAAGTAGGTGTTAGGAAAACTGAACAGTCACATGGGCAAAATGAAACTGGATCACCATCTGCCTCCTTGCATAGCAATTAACTCAAAATGAATTAAAGACTTAGATATAAGAATGAAACCATGAAATAAATTGAAAAAGGAATAGGCAAACCATTCTACAACATGGGCTTTTGTGATATTTTTTCTTTTTAAGATTTATTTTTATTCATTTATGCATACAGAATGTAGCCCACAGTGTGGGGGAGGGAGGTGAGAGAATTCACCAGAGACAGAGTGTGGAGCAGAACAGGCAGATCAACTGAAATACACTGCTGAGGGGAGCAGGGGGCAAGACAGGAGAGGTCTGCTACACTATGTGGGTTAACTCTGGTGGGGATCAGCCTCATGCTGCAGTGGCTGTTGATAGCTTGATAGTGCTGAGACTTAACCCCTTGCACCACAAGGGAGGTCCAAAATTTCTTTATGGATTAGTCTACAACAGAAAGAGACAAAATAAACATACACCAGTGGAACTACATCAAACTAAGAAGCTTTTGCACAGGGAAAGAAACTATCAGTAAAACAAAAAGATACTCTACTGAATGGGAGAAAAAATTTTGTACATCATACATCTAACAAAGGCTTAATGTCCAAGAACTCATGTAAAAGAAAACAAATAACCTAATCAAAAAATAGCCAGAAATCCTAAATAGACACTTCTCCTAAGAAGACTTACAGATGGCCAAGAGACAATGCTCATCATCAGTTATCATCAGGGAAATACAAATCAAAATCATGAGATGCCACCTCACACCTGTGAGAATGACCCATAGCAAAAAGACCAGAAACAACAAGAGTTGGCGAGATTGTAGAGAAAAAAAAAAACACTTGTATGCTGTTGATGAGACTATTGGCTGGCCCAGCCCTTATATAAAACAGTATGGAGGATTATCAAAATATTAAAAATAGACTGATGATATGTTTAAGAATTTCCACTCCTAGAAAAAGGAACTTTCCTACACAGCTGGTGGGAATGTACACTGGTCCAACCACTATGGAAATCTGTGTGGAGTTTCCTCAAACTACTAAAATCTCAGCTTCCATATGACCCAGCAATTCCACTTCTAGGAATCTACCAAAAGGACATAAAAACATGAATTCAAAAGGATACTTGCACCCCTATGTTCATTGCAACACTATTTAAATAGGTAAGAAATGGAAACAACCCAAATGCCCAACAATAGATGACTGAATCAAGAAGATACGGTACATACACAGTGAAATACTATTCAGCAATAAAAATGATAAATTGATTTACCATTCGCAGCAACATAGATGGAGGTGGGATTGTGCTCAGTGAAATAAGCCAGAAGGAAAAAAGAAAAATATCAGATAGCTTCACTCATAGGAGGAATGTAGGGGAACCAAATAAAGGACCAGGAAAAAATTTATAGTAAAGCAAAAAAAAATAATTAACAGGCAACTATAAGTCAGAGACACTCTGCAGGGGAGGGGGTGGGAGCGGGATCAATTCGGGGAGGGAATCTGCTCTTACACAAGGGACTATGGTGATGGTGCACCGGTGCATTGGTGGTGGGAATTTTGCAGGAACTGTACCTTAAAGGAGAAAGCATGCAGTGTACAAAAAGGAAGAATGATGTAATATATATATACAATTAAAAAAGAACAAAAAATTTATATGAAATAAATACCTATATGCAAATAAAAAAAATCTCCACTCCTAGGTATCTGCAGAGAGAATGCAAAAGCACTAATTCAAATGGTGTTTACTGCAACATATTTAATATAGTCAAGTTATGGAAACAACCTAAGTTTCCTATGATAGAGGACTGGGTTATAAGAATGTGGCATGTACACACACACACACACACACACATATACATAACATAATACTATTCAGCTATACAGAAAATAAACTCTTGACATTTGGGACTACATGCCTGGAACTAGAGGGGATAATGCTAAGCAAAATAAGTCAGAAAGACAAAAATAGTATGCTTTTACATATACTCAGAATATAGAGAAACAGAACAAAGGGTCAAACACCAAACCAAAATAACGAACTCTGGGAATGTGACTGTGAAATCGAGGCTACAGGTGGGCGGGGCCACAATAAGTGATGGTGGAGTGTTGACGGCGCCTTGAATTTGAGTGTGGTGTGGAGACACACATCTGAGGACATGTGGACCCACACCTTTGCACCATAGACAGTGATATAAACCAATGATGCTTCAATTTCAACAAAAAGAGATGGAACTCTTAAAGATGAAATAGTGTCCGAAGGGACAGAATCCATGAAATGTCCTTCAGTTCTGTGCATTCACCAACACTTCTGGCTCCTTCCTTCTCCTTCCCCCCACCTTGCTGTAAGAGGCAATACAACCTGATGAAAAAGAAAATTGAGGGCCTCCCTGGTGGCGCAAGGGGTTAAAACACCACACTATGAAGCAATCCACAGCCTCTGCAGCACGAGTTTAATGCCCAGCCAGCCAGGGAGCTACCCACATGGCACAGCAGACCTCTCCTGGCTCACCCACTGCTCCGCTCAGCAGTATACTTCGGTCAATCTGCCTGTTCTGTTCCCCACTCTGTCTCTGGTGAATCCTTTCACCCTCCGCATCTCTGGCCTGTACCCTAGCTCTTGTATGCATAAATAAATCTTAAAAAAATAATTAAAAAAAAGATGCAACCTATGAAGCTATCCGTAGCCACTGTAGCACGAGTTTGATACCCGGCAAGGAAGCTACCCACGTGGTGCAGCAGACCTCTCCTATCTCGCCTGCTGCTCCCCTCAGCAGTGTGTTTCACCAGATCTGCCTATTCTGTTCCCCACTCTGTCTCTGGTGAATACTCTTATCCCCCCACCTCTGGCCTGTGCCCCAGTTCTTATATGTATAAATAAATAAATCTTTAAAAAAAACCTAAGGTAACTATAAAATTAAAAAAAGAAAGAAAATTGAGTTCCAGCAGTATTTAAACCAAGCTCTGACAATTCTCGGCCTTGTACTTTCACCTAACTCCCCAGGGCTTCCCACCTAGCTGGATTCATTAAACAGACATACAAAGAGTAAACACCTCTTAGGTGTGTTTGAAGTTTAAATTTGATAATTTATAATTAACACAGCACTTTATATAGCACACACAATGAACAAATATTAGTTGTTATTCTTCTTAAATTTGCCATTCAACTCTTTCTTGAACCCACAGTCATTTGTGAAAAAATAATGTGTAAATATTAATGGCCCCAGTTTTCCTAGTTACTTTCTAGGAAGCAATATAATAACGTCTGCCAATATTCACCAGGTCTCTCTGTCATTCACTTTAACAGATTTAAAATCCTTTCACTTTAACAATAGGTACTTTAAATAGTTGTTTTCACAGACTGACACTAAGCCATCATTATAATAAATATTCCCAACTAGCTGAAATGGCATTTCTTGTTATTAAAAAAATGTAGCGTCTTAAGATTAATACCAAGCAGACTAATAACATGACAAAATTGGTATGGTTAAATTTAAAAATCTGTCTTTTAAATATATCACTCTGAAATCACTGTAGTTTGCTACAGGGTTCTATTTTTCCTATAATTCAATTTTTATGCTTCCACTCATTGAAAACCTTAGAACTAAAATTTTTGATGAAAATAGGATAAAATGCTCTGCCTCATTGCCTAACAGCATATAAAAAAATGAGCTAAGGAAAAAAAAAATGCAATCATCCTTTCAGATACAATGAGCCGCAGAACAGAAAACTACGCCAGGCTATGGAAACCCCTGTATACTATTTCCTTCCTTTAGCCAACACTTAGAATTTTATTTTTATGTCTATGACTGTTATTTGATATGAGACTGCATTATTTATCACAGCATTCTTTCTTGCACATTTCACTTGTTTTTTACTCACAGTTCCTGGCACTAGTGTGCCCTCTGGAAATGTGTTTTGAATGCATGAATTATTGCAATTCTTTTTGAGCTCTGTTATTGAACACCAATTAAGTTTGACATCATGCTAAGAGCAAAGCTTAAGACAAAGAACAAAAGAGATCACACCTCTACACTCAGTGTAGTAGGTGGGCATAAAGGTGCAGTCATTGAGGGCCTTTCTGGTTGTGCAGGGATTAAAGTCTTAGCACTATCAACCTATCACCAGTCATTGCAGAAGGAGTTCCATCCAGGCCAGGGAGGTGACCCACAAGGGAGCAGCAGACCTCTCCTGTCTTGCTTGCTGCTCCCCTCAGCAGTGTATATCAGTAGATCTGCCTGTCTGCTCCCCGCTCTGTCTCTGGTGAATCCTCTCACCCCCTGCACTTCTGGCCTACACCCCTGTTCTTGTATGCATAAATAAATAAAAGTCTTTAAAAAAAAAAAAAGATGCAGTCATTGAATTTGTGATTCCAGGAGGCATCCACCCAGCAGTGGAATTTTCATATTGACCATAAGGAAAGGACTGGAATTCTGAGAATCCTGGTATTTTTCTCTGGAACATGCAGAATAAACCTTTACTACACTGTTCCTCTTGCATATGTGGAGTTTTCTGAGAGGAAAAACACAAATGCCAAAGAATTCAGTGTGGATATCCAAGGGGGGAAATATTTGACTTGCAACATTTCAGGCTGATCTGTGCAGATTTAAGGGGTGGCTGTTGATGTTTTGAGAACATGATGTGCTAATGGCATTAAGTTTTTTTTTTAAATATGTGTGTGTGTATATATATATATATATATATATATATATATAAATCAAAGCCCCATAAGATCTGTTTCCAGTGCACAGACAAGTAATGAGTATAGAAAAGGAAAGGCATAAGGAATGAAATTAAAATTGTTCTGTGTGATAATGTGAAAAATGTACTTAATCTGTGACCCATGAGAATATCTGTGAATTATGTGATCTTTAGGAAAATTATTCTCTGTTTTATATGATTCCACAGGATATTTGGAGTGTTTTTGTGAGTAGGAATATGTAGGTGTTGTGTGTGCTTGCCTATATGTGGATACATACATGTGTTTTGCTCAATAATTCATAGTATGAGAAGAATTATTTTTTAAATAATTCTAGAACTATCCTCAAGAATTCTATGGACGGCCTTCCTGGTGGCATGTGTCCGATCCCCTGCCGGCCAGGGAGCAACCCACATAGTGCAGCAGACCTCTCCTGTCTCTCGCGCTGCTCCCCTCAGCAATGTATTTCAGTCAGTCTGCCTGTTCTGTTCCCCACTCTGTCTCTGGTGACTCCTCTCACCCCCTGTATCTCTGGCCTGTACCCTGGCTCTTGTATGCATAAATAAATAAATCTTTAAAAAAAAAGAATTCTATGGAACTGAACCTTATATTTGCCTCTAGAGTAGTAGAATGACTAGAATGTATAGATCTAGATAAGTCTATCTAGATCAAGATCCGCTGATATAGGCATAGATCTGAATTTCATTTCAAAAGCCATCATGCTTGAGACACAGAAGGAATCTATGTTTGAGTTCACATCAAAGGCTATAAAAGAATAATATCGAAGCTCTTCCAGTTATGCAGGTAAAGTTTCCTCTTAGCATGTTTCTTCAATTAAGACTTTCAATTTACTGGATGATGCTCAACCCTACTAGGACAATCTACTTCATTCAGTCTATCCATTCAGATGTTAGTCTCATTCAGAGACCATCAGATACTTATAAAGCTCTGGGGCTATTCAAGAACAATCTCTCAGAGAACGGACAACGCGCTCTGTGGATTATTGCATGTCATTGTTCAGGGTAAAGGTTTGGTGGTTATGTGTGTAGAGGTTAAGGTTCTCCAAAGAAGGGAGAGATTTGCTATGTCAAGTGTTAAGATAATCTTTCCCTTTCTCTCTTTGTTTGTATCTTGGGGTAACCCACACATATCAGCCACGTATTAGTGGCATAGTAGAAAATTACAATAATTAAGGATTTCACCTGTCACCTCTTTGTCAAGGCCAACATGGTGACAAACACATCTTGTCAAAGAAAGATGTAGATACCTGAAAAGGGCCTGGAATTTGTTGCATGAAGCAAAAGCAGAGTAAAAATTATATTTTAGCTGGGAAGTTGGTAGCTCTATGAACTGTCTTTGGAGCAGATGTAATATAACCCTTTCTCCCCTAAAAATTAGAATAACAACATAACCCAAAATAGGAGTCTGTGGGCAATTCACATTTTTGTTGAACAGATATTTGATGTTTTTTGGACATTCCATTGACCTACTCTGACAGATAATTAGTATTGGCTCATTACCAAATCTTTCTTGACATCAAACAAATGCACTGTTCATGTTTATCTTGACAAAAGTTGAACCTTTGTCTATAGGTTAACTTTTATCTGGACAGTGGGTGTACTGTGAAAATATGTATACAAGCATGATATACTAAGACTTGCTTCTTTTAAAAAATCATAGATTCTTTGTGTGTGTGTGTGTGTGTGTATGATTGTGTATGTGTTTTTTTTTTCCCTGTACAGTTTCAACACTTAGCACAGTACCACTGAATACACTGAATACATCTTCCTTGTAGAGCAGCATAAAGGTGTGTGCCTGGGGCTATGATATCTTACATCTGCTCAAGAATTTACCCTTTTTAAGGAATTGCATTATTAAGACCTTTGCCAAGAAAAGTGAAACTCTTTGACTTCATTTTTGTTTATCTAATTTGTCTTTCATGAATACCTAGATATTTTAAAGAAAAGTAGACCAGAAGGAAGGTGTAATGAGTATTTTTCCAAAGAACACAAGGCATGCCTCATTCAAAATATACTTGGTTTTTAGCCAGGATTTCCAGACTTTCATTTATCTTTACTTAAATTCAAGTGTGTGACTGAAGCTAAAGGTCACTTTATTTACCAAAACCAAAATGTCAACAAATAAGCATTCTATCTCCTGCTTCCTCAAATCAGCATGCACGGAAGACAACAGAATGCTCTAAGACCTTCTCCTCAGAGATATTAAACACAACATTAATCCATACAAAATATGTTAATTTCTGCCCTACTTAGCCCACAGGAATAGAAAGGATAATGTGTCAGGAATCAAAACCTTGTGTTCTAAATAATCCTTTCATAAGTCATACTGAACAGGAATCCCTGGCAATAATTCTAGTGATTCTGGAAGATCTGTTCCCAGGAAACAGGTCACAATGGTTCTGAAGGCAAAATTGTTATTGAGTACCCAGGTAACTCTAGACAAACTGTTTGGACCCTCTGGTCCTCCCACCTGTAAAACCTCCTATAAAACCACTTGTCAAAGTGGTGATAAAATTTATTTTAAGAAGGGTAGTTGGGGTGAACATAATGTGGTATACGTTGAGGTTGATTCATAATGATCCACACCTGAAAGTTATAGAATGTTATAATGCAATGTTAAGTCAAGAAACAATTATAATCAATCAATCCCTTTTTAGTTGCATTTATTTCTGACGTGTTCCATTCTCATACCATGTTTTATTGTTCATCATTTTTTTTGAAATGTATGACCTAACAGTTTTCCATTTGTTTGAATAATATTTTGAAAATAAATGTTATTATATAGAATGAGATACTGGAAATGGTGGGATTTTGATACACTACAATAGTTAAAAAATAGTAGATACAATCATTAATTGGATTTTATGATCATGATGTGGTTATAATGACCTTGAGTGTGGGCTCTGGATGATTTTCTGTGGCCCTGCCGATGTGCACATACTTTGAAATGTCAATGCATGTTGTTCTCAGGAACTACCATTAGAACCCTGACACCAGCTAAGTGCATATAAGGGAGAGGCAAATTGTTACATTTGTTGTACAGAAAATCTACTTGTGAGCTTTAGATATCAATGGGAAAGATGCAATATTAGAATGTGATCAACATTCTAATGTACAGCACCAGGGACTTCAGAGCACATAGAAGGTACACTGAAATCAGCCTTCCAGGAAACTTCCAAAAGAAGTTGTAGCTGTTGTAGTGTTGGCTGCCTGTGTTGTTAGAAGTTGAATTAAACTTCTTAGAGTAAGATTGATAAGCACAAGCTTAAGTATAACTTCCATTTCTCTGGCAAGTGATAGCCAAATTTCTATAATGTAGTATAGTGTGCTAAAAATCTTATTTTTTTAAAAACTGTGCATAAAATATGGGTCTCACAGGAAAAATAGGATTGGTGCAGAACACTCAAAACCTATTAACTATTATTAGTTAAAATGACAGTTAAAATCCAGATAAAATGGCAGCATAGTTCAAGGAGAAATGATACATCCTACAGCAGCAAGAAAACGAGAGTGTTTTGAAATATATTGGACTTTACCTGAAAAAGAAAAGATAAAAGCAATTTGAAAAAGCAAATGTTTTTGTGGATGACTGAGCCCTGGACAATGTGGAAATGCATACAAATCAGGAAAATATCTCCCCAGGCAATGAGTGATCCATCTGAGCCATGGAAAGAGAATGGTCATGGCATGCAAGACTGTTTCCCCAGTTGCTTGCTGTGCTCAGCTGATATCATCCAAAAATTAACTGGCTAGGAAAAATCACATTTGAACTAATATGACTTGTCCATTAAGCCATCAGCCCCTTATTGATCAAGCGCATATGAGCTGATTCTCCTCATAAAGGCTCACATTGTTGAGAAGAGACACTGAGATATTCATTAAAATGTAATGATGGATTCTGAACAGTTCTGCTCCGGGGCACACAATCTTGCTTGCTATAGTTCTTGTAGTCTCTCTGAGCCCATTAATTATTTGTTGACTAAGTGACCCCATGATTTCCTCTAAAATCCGGTAGTCTCCCTGATATTATGCAGGAGAAGCTGATCTCACTGTGCCCACCTCTCCCTAGAGCTGTGTGATTGATACTTGAATTGTTTTTGCTCATTTACCCACTTTTTAACCCTTTATTAGGAAGGTGTGTAGCTTATTACAATTAAAAGTATACTTCAAATAGAAAGTCAGAGATAATTACTATTTATTAGTTGGCCAGCTTTGTGATTAAATCTGCTATTTCATTGGATCTTAAAAGCCAAACTGTGGGCTAAATTTTTTATGTTCTATTTAAAGATTGAGACAAGAGTGAGGATCATGAAGACTGGGTACTTTTCCAAAGATGCTCAGCAGTGTGTGGGAGTTGTAAGGTAAGTCCAGGGGTACCTGTCTCTGACACTTTTTTCACCATCTTGTGTTACTGTAAATGACAGAAGTAAAAGTCTTATTTTTCTGTAGATTTTAAAATCTTTATCTAAAATAATAAATATTTTCATTAGGATTTTAATGGTCATCTCAAATTGGCAAAAGATATGGCTTCTTAGATATTTCAATTTTTTTTTAAATTTCGTATCCAAGGTTGTACTTAAAACAGTCTCTTAAAGACAGATGTTTAGAGCCTGTTCTTTAAATGGACTTTCGTGGCATGTAATCTTTGGCCTGATTCATGAATGGAGATGGTAAAATTTCTTATAGATATAAGAATGGCATATCTTAGTTTTCAAGAGCTTTAAAAAACTTTGAAGTGTTTTGGATTTCTGCCTATTTAAATACATTTTTATAAACACTCTAGGAATTTCTGTAGTGTCTGTGTATGTATGTGTTTTCAGTCACTGGCTATATATTGAAAAGTATCAACTCGTTATGTAGTACAGCATCAATCTTAACTCAAGTAGAATCTGAATAAAATGACCTCAGTTCTCTTGCCTCAAACAGAAAAGTAACTTGCTCCAAGAGTTAGTTTCAGATTTGTTTTGTGAAATGATAAAGAATCAAATGTCTCCTTAAGTAGGATAAACAGAATCCATCATTATATAATCTGAAAGAATACATCTTCCCATCCATTTTTGAAACATTGTACATATTCAACTACTATGTTATCTGATTAGTTTTTCTTAGGGCTTTTATCCAAGAAAATAGCAAGTTACTAAAGAAAGACAACATATAGTGATGGCTTTATTTGGTATAAAATGTATGAAGCATCAGATGAAATGCTGGAGTCCACGAAATGGTGCTGATTAGAGACAACTCCTACAACCTGCTGAGTGAGGACTATACCAAGGTCTGCAGTCTTGGAGCATGTATGGTTAATTGCATTTAAAAAAAAATGGCCACATACTCTTTCAGAACTTCAATTCTCTTCCTATCAACAAGTGGAGTCTAAATACTATGACCTTAAAAAGGGATCATATATGGTGACATACCTCATGGGCTAAAAGTGACATAAGGGAACCATGGTCAGGTAACAAAAGATGATCAAGCGTCTAGCTGGCTTGTTTTCTCTCTGGGGACATGGCCTTGAGATCCATGAGCTGATGTAGAGAGGTGCGTCTATTGTAAAGCTTCCACACTAAAGAGGTAATACGGCAACAGAAAGAGGTATCTGCATAGCACTATATTTCAGTCCTTACTTATTTGAGTGTCCTTAGTATCAGCCACTAGAAATATAAGTGGAAAAAAAAAATCCCCAGCTTCCTAGTTAAACTTTTTTGGAGAACAATGATCAAATGTTCGGGTTCACAAGATTTGGACCTGACCACAAATGCAAGAAAGGATTCCAGTTCGAGGAAATGAGGCAACAGTTCTCTTTGGTTTCTCATTTGAACCCAAGCTCCTTGGAGCCTTCTTCTCTCATACCTTCTTATCATTTAATTATTAGCAGTCTTGGTTAATCATTAATTATGCACCATCAATTATGCTTACATTATCGTTTCAAATAGATACAATATCTGATTGATTTGACTGAAATAACCCCCTTGTTTAATTGTCAATTTGCATAAATTGGCATGCAATGAGGTGTTGCACAGTGATTCATTAGGCAATGAAACAGCAGCAGCAACCTGAACAACAGGAGGCTCGGTTTCACAAATTATTGCCATTTTCATCAGGAAAGGAATTTTATTAAAACTGACTTCCCTTCGTCTGGAATTGTGATGAGGAGTTTGCAAGTTTAAGTGATCAGAGGCTTTGTGGGGAGACACTAAAGGAAAGCACATACCTGGGACCACTATGGAGACATCTGTCCTACAAGTAATTGGAACTCTCCTGTGCCGGTTCAGTGCTTTGCTGGCAGGGTGAGGGTGGGCATGCTGCTGCTCTCATAATTGGGATGGCAGGCTGAATGTGATCCCCAAGTCCACCGAGTCGGATGCCTCACTTCCCCCACTGAGTGGAATTGCGATTTGGTTGAAGGTGAGCGAGGTGAACTAGCAAATTTACTTTGTTTTCCTTCCCTTCCTGGATCATTTTTAAGTGCCCACTAAGTGCTAGGAATACATGATGCATCATACATAACTTGTTCACATTTATATTAATAATAGCTTTATACTAATAATAACTTTCTGAAGTTTTTATAAGTCATGCATTTGATAAGTGACAGAGCTGCAATAGACCCTAAATCTAAGACTCAAATCTCTTCTACTTTATCTCCAAGTACCTAGAGCCACTCTTGAACAATCACCAAGATAATTTAGAGATATTGATATTCATATATAAATCATTTAAAGATGTATTTTTCTATATCTAATTGGGCTCTATTATTCAAGTCACTACTATCCACAGTTAGTTTTAGGCAAAGATGATTAAATAATGTATTTTCTGGATTTCTTTCTGTTACTTTCTAATGACAATGTATATTTGTATGGTGCTACAGTTTCCAAAGAACATTAAAGCCACAGTGAATAACCTAAATTTATAATATCTTCAAATTTAGGTAGTTTTTAATTCACTTTTACCTGAGATGTTTTACACCTATGAAAATCCAGAAATTTACTTGCTCAGAATTGTAAAACACAAAAATAAAAAACTGAAATAAAATACCTCTAATTCTCAAATCTATCATCTTTCCTCTATACTTGAGTGCTTTTATTTTTTTCCTTTTTCTTGAATTCCAGATGACAGTGTGCTCACAGTTGCTCCTGACCCTCCAGATATCTATGCAGGGATATTTCAGTAAAAACAGGTGTCAGTGAATGTGGCAGGTTAAGACTGTTTTCTTTGAAATCCCTGGTCTTATTAGAATGTATTTTTCCCAGAATCCCACACTGTCAAAATCCAGGAAGTGTTTTTGCTCATTGTCATTTTGCTATCTTTGCCCCAGAGCTCATGTGCCCCTATAAACTTTGAATGTTGGGAAACTTCTGGCTTCCAGTCTCATCTACCAACTAATCTAAAATCTTAGAAATCAGTAATGGACATCTTCAGCTAATAGATTAACAAAATTGAATTGATACAGTTGGTAAACATCAGATTCAATATTCAAATCCAGGTATATTTACACATTGTTACCTACTATAGCTGTTTTTACAGGTGACAAAACTTAGTTGCTAGACAGTTTTAATAACTTGCTCAAATTGCTCTGTTCTAAGGAGCAGCAACATACTTGAACCTGGATCTTCAATATCTAAGGAACATGCTCGTGGCTGGGATGGCAGTCCTGTTCCTGTAGTCACCCCTGGTCATTCATATGTGTTGGGAATTAACTGAGCAAAAGACCTCTTTGCAGCAATCATTTCTTTTGTGAGTAGCACTGGTTAAACCCTCTGTATAAAATCTGAAGAGATTCATCATTATTAAGAGCATACTTCTAGTCTGTTCATGATATACATTTTCCTTCAGTGCATTTATGCCAAAGATCCAAATAGACACGGCCACAAATAAACCTATCAAAACTCTCATTTACCATTCAGGATATTCTTTTCATTGGAATCACTTATTCCTACAGCCCTCTCAATTGTCAGAGGGACAGCCAGAGGTTTTCATTTTAGGAAAATTAACCTTTTACCTCCTACCACAGTTCTTCAAAACCATTTGCTATTGTTGCAATCTAAATTACTTAGGAGTGAAAAATTGCAGCCACTGTGTAAGAAAAGATTCTCCGGAGGTCAAAGACTTTCTTTTTCAGTTGTAGAAAAAATAGCAGGCATTGTCAAGTACAACTAAATTGAACTTGAAAAATGTTTCAGGCAATCATGCTGTGGTTTATAACATATTATATAAAACCATCTCTGAATTTTAAAACAAAAATAAATTAAAATTATGGACACATATGAGTATGTTGGTGTTGTCTATATAATAACTCTTAATTAAAACTTCCACACATAGAGTATTTATGAAATTAAATTGAATGTGAAATCAAGGAATACTATAATCTAAAGTAGGCCACTGTGGACTTTAAGTTGCTTTAGAAAATTCTTTCAGGGAAATCTAGATAATGACCCAATGGCCTTAAATAGTAAGAAAACAAGTTGATTCTTTATCAGCAAAATTTCTGCACCATCAAGCATAGTGCATATATATAAGTGTAAATAAATAAATCAGTGGATAAACAAAAGGGAAATGCATAAAAAAAGGTACATCATCCAGAATTTGGCTTTCTCCTTCTGAATTTTTTGCTAGAAAAATCATCTCAAAATGTCAAGAACTTCTAACTGAGTGATATTTCTTAATGGTATTTATTTTTTTTACAAGCAAGACCTCATATAACTTTCACAGCAATTAAAAAAATGTTTAGGGCCTCCCCGGTGGCGCAGCGGTTGAGCGCTGGGTTGGGAGGCTGCCGCAGTCTCTGCGGCGCCGGTTCGATCCCCGGCTGCTCCCCGGCCTCGGGAGGAGGGTCCCACATGGCGCGCAGACCTCTCCTGCCGCCCGCTGCTCCCCTCAGCAGTGTGCTTCGGTCCTTCTGCCTGCTCTGCTCCCCGCTCTGGCTCTGGTGAATTCTCTCTCCCTCCCGCGCTTCTGACTGTACCCAGTGCTTGTATGTATCAATCAATCAATCAATAAATAAATCTTTAAAAAAAAAATGTTTATTATCATTTTAAAGATAATACAGTGTCTATTATAACATAACTGCTCAAGGAATCATATTAAAGAAAATGCATAAGTCAAGTGACCTTCTAACGTTACATAGGAAGTGAATGTCATTTTCATGATCCAGGTTGGGAATTGTGTGTTTTCACTATTTGCGGTGGATCATTGGAGTACTGGGAATCATATGTTGATTAAAACTTTTTTGTCATTCTGTAGGAAAGTTCTCAAAATTCACCTGTGAGTCTGTTCTGCTTAAGGGCTCACATCTTTTATCTCACCTATATTCTAAAAATTATTTTTATTTACCTAGTTAACCTGTTATATACCATTATTTTTATAGTGTACTAAGTATTTACATATATCTTCAATAAAGTTAAATAGAATAGGCAAATGGAATTTGTGAATCACCTTAATCTGACCTGTTCTCTTAGAATTACCATATACACAACAGCAAACATCTGAAACTTATATTATGATGCAATGTTACATTAATAAAAATAAATAAAAATAAAACAAACAAAAAGATTCCCAATGGTGTAGCCTCAATTTTAATATGGTCTTTAATGAAGTAGCATCTGCTCTATTATTTCCTCATTTTATGACGTAAAGACAGTGATAAAAATATCAACATCTCTGTCCTAAGTAATGATATCAGAAAAATTCCTCTTTGTTAAAGATCATATATCAATGACAATGGATGCTATGGATTGTTTTCCAGCATCAATTTTTTCATCCTTTGCTTTCATAGAAACAGACTTGTCTCCACTATAGAAATAGGCATAGAATAGGCAAAGATAGTTTTGGAATTCACCAAATGGTTATGGGATTAAGTCGTAAGATTATATTAGTCTTATGACACCAAAGGCAAAGACCTACATTTCTCTGTCTCCTGACAAATAAGACTGTCCTGATGTTCTATTTCTATATCACAAATACTCCCTAAATCTAGTGGTTTAAACAAAGCATTTATTTTTGTTCATGAATCTTCAATGTGGGCATCACGAGGCAGGAATGGCTTGTTCCTATTCCCTGTGGCATCCACTGGGCAGCTGGACTAGAGATGGTGGATTCAATTCCAAGGTAACTCATTGGCATGGATTGTAAGACGCTGTTGGCTCTTCCCTGGGAGCTCAGCTGGAAGCCATAGTTGCTCTTCCTGTGATTCTCTCCCAAGGTTGATTGGACTTTTTCACAATTTGGCCACTGGATTCCAAAAGCAGCTGTTCAAAGAGAGAAGTAGAAAATACCGATCTTTTAAGATTTGGGCAGGGAATCAGGCACAGGGTCATTTCCGCCATAGTTTATTACTGAATTTATCAGGGATCCATCCAGATTTCAGAGCAGTGTACATAGACTTCTCCAGATGGATGGACTTTCTAATTATCTGTCTAATTTATTGCTCTATTGTAAAGAAAAATGTCTGTAGCCCTGATGTTCACTAGCTACCTCGCAATCAAATGAGGAACACATTTTTTTAACATTTATTTTATTTATGCATATAAGAACTGGGGTTTAGGCCAGAGGTGTGGGGGGTGAGATGATTCACCAGAGACAGAGTGGGGAGCAGAGCAGGCAGATCTATTGGACTACACTGCTGAGGGGAACAGTGGAAGAGACAGCGGAGGTCTGTCTTGGGTAGCTTCCTGGCCTGCTGCAGTGGCTGTGGATAGCTTCATAGTGCTGAGACTTAACCCCTTGAGCCACTAGAGAAGCCTGAGGAACACATTTTAACCTGCATTTAACTCAGCAGCTTTGGAGCTAAAAATGGAAAGAAATTGGGTATTTGAGAATAACAAGTACTCAAACAATCTATCCTACAAACTTCACTACGTTTGGGCTTCCATTTATGTGAGATAATAAACTTTTTCATTTTAAAGTAAATCTAAACTGGGATTGTTATTGCTGCTTATAGCATTCCAATTCATGTACAGTCATGTTAGGATTTAGAAGACAATCTGAAATTTTTAAATCTTGTTTACAATCTAAAACTATATAGCTGGAAAGTGAAAAAGAATGAGGAATAGAAAAAAATGGAGTGCAAAAAAAATCATTTCTGCTATTGCAAGTAATATGGGTCATGCTTAATTAATTATTAAACAATAAAGGAAGGACTAAATTAGTTCTAGTAAAATATGTCAATTCCCTTGAACTAAACCAAAATTCTTTATTGTTATGGGGTTGTCATGATTTATTTGATTTGTTTGTTTTACAATCTCTGCAGCAGATTTTAACTGCATCTTAATTAACTTACTAATGGGCTTTAAACATTAATTGATATTGTAGAAAGCCTTTAAAACTATAAAAGAAATGATGTTATTCAAGGCTTGTAAGAACAATCAACATATCTCAGCTATTAATCAAAATTTATTAATATCAAGAACTTCAAAATTTGCCTACCTGTAATAATAATTTGAGACTAGTTTTGTAGATAAGACACTAAATTCCACAAAATAAAAATCTATACCTTTGTTTATTTTTTCCAGGTATCTTATAAAATGGAAATAGTAGCCAATACATTACATTTCTTCTCCTCTCTCTCTCTTCATTCTTTTTATTTTTTTTTAAAGATTTATTTATCTATGCACACAAGAGCTGGGGTACAGGCCAGAGGTGCAGGGGGGAATGAGGATTCACCAGAGACAGAGTGTGGAGCAGAACAGGTGCATCTACTGAAATAAACTGCTAAGGGGAGCAATAGGCTAAACAGGAGAGATCTGCTGTACCAAGTAGGTCAGCTCTCTGGCCAGGGATCAAACTTGTGATGCAGATATCTTCAGAGTGTTGAGACTTATCCCCTTACATCACCAGAGAGGCCCTCTCTTAATTCTTAACCTTGGTATAAATAACTGAGTTGATACTATTTATATCCACTCAGATTGAGGTGTTAAAATTTTTTGGGTATAAGAGCATGTGAAGAATTTATATTCAAAATTCACACCCTTAGATATTATATTTTAATAAGTATAGGTGAAATCTGCAAATTAACAAGTATCACAAAAAAAAAATTAAGGGCTACTCTTTGAGAAAAGGCTTGTGATTGGAAGGATGAGGAGGAGAATCACATGAGAGGGTAAAAAGAAAGAAGACATCTAAATATAGATCTAAATATAATGAAATATAGATCAGTCCACAACTTTCTGAAAATATAGATCTTAATTCCTAATAATGACTCTGAGATGCTGCATTATTTTAAATTGTGAACTAAATTATTAGATAATATTTTGGTCAAGATAATGCTACTGTTACTGCATTCAAGTATAATTGAAAAATATTTAAAATAGAAACACATGCTTTTAATTAAAATTATTGGATACCAGAGACATAATTTCTTAGAGTGCAGACATTTTTAAAATGCAATTTGAAGAAGCATTGCACATGTAATATACTATATTAAAGTATGACTTAAAAAGTGTCTGTGAAAATTTCTTAATTTGCCTATAAAAAAGTACACTTATAAAGTCCTGAAATGATAATGTTTTATTTTAAAAAAAAGAGTACTTATGCAAAATATAATTTTACAATCATGATTAAATTTCTCCCCAGTTCACTCTTTCCTTCACTCTATCCCTCAGTTTCATTATGTATGCATAGTCCAAATTTTATCAATCAAACTCAAGCTGTTATTGATATTTGGGATCTTGATCCATTATTTTACTCCCTTAAAGTCTAAATGTCCTCATTTATAAAAAACAAAAATAAGCACTTTTATGACATTATTGCTAATGCTTTAAATGTCTCTATATTCCTAAGACATTTCTCTCTCTCTTTCTCTGTGTACATAGATACACACACACATATGCATAGAAATATTTATAATATACATTAAACCAATATGTTTAATGTTGTCCACATTCATCCCAAAAGGTTGTTTTATATAATTTCAGTAGATTCATATATAAAGGCACTTCAATATTATAAACATGCATAATTAGTCTTATGATAGTAACCGTTCCATTAACAACCAGTCCATTAAATTATGCTTTGTATACTAATGCTGGACCTTGAAAAAAGAATGTAACAGTAAAAATTGTAGAGAAATGTGGAAATAAAATGTTAGTATTCATACTTCAAAAAATCTAGGTTTGCCTTCTCTTCATTAAATTTTTAAAGTAGTTTTAATTTTTATAATATTCACTAACATTGGTGAAAGTAGAGATCTGTGCATTTTTTAGAGACAAAAGATATTGTTATAACTATTGCTAGTTTATTTTTTGCCTAAAATGGACTACACATTTTTTTTTACCTCTTTCAAGTAGTCTATTGTTTCAAAATAGATTTCAAAGTATTGATTTCATTTTATTTCCTTAGTCCAAGTGGTCCTCAGTATAATAAAGTACATACATCGTAAATTAGGTCTGAGCCTTGCTTGCTAAGTACATTAGAGTGTATTTGAGTACAGTTATCTTTACACATCCTTAGTGATTATATGAGGCACTTTATCTGCACTATCTTGTTTAATGCTCATGACCATTCCCATTATTCCATTTTCACAAAAGAATAAACTGGGGAATTAAAAAAAAACAACTTTTGTAACTTGCAAAAGTAACAAAATTAATAAGTCGTTTGTCAAAGATTAGTTGACCATAAATCTGTGGGTTTATTTCTGGATTTTCTATTCGATTCCATTGGTCTGTATGTCTGTTCTTGTTCCAATACCATGCAGTTTTGATGATTATGGCTTTGTAGTATAGTTTGAAGTCTGGGAGTGTGATGCCTCCATTTCCTTCTTTTTTTTTCAGTAGAGCTTTGGCTATTCGGGGTTTTTGGTGATTCCAGACTATGCATTGGAGCAAAGAAATTTTGTTCAATAAATGGTGCTGGGAAAACTGGGTCGCTACATGCAAAAGAATGAAGCTTGACCACTACCTCACACCATACACAAAAATCAACTCAAAATGGATTAAAGAGCTAGACATAAGACCTGAAACCATAAAATACATAGAAGGAAATATAGGCGAAACACTACGGGATTTGCACATCAAAGACATCTTTACAGACACATCACCCAAAGCAGTGATAGTGAAGAGAAAGATAAACAGCTGGGACTACATCAAATTAAAGAGCTTCTGCACAGCAAAAGAGACAATAACAAAAACAAAGAGAAACCCCACCAACTGGGAGAACATTTTTGCACCCAACACTAATGATAAAGGACTGATCACAAAAATCTGCAAAGAGCTGATGAGACTCAGCAACAACAAAGAAAATAATCCAGTCAAAAAATGGGCAGAAGAGCTAAAAAGAAACTTCTCTGAAGAGGAAATGCAAATGGCCAACAGACATATGAAAAAATGTTCAACATCACTTGTAATCAGGGAAATGCAAATCAAAACTACCATGAGATACCATCTCACACCAGTGAGAATGGCACATATTAAAAAAACTAGCAACAACAAATGTTGGCGAGGATGTGGAGAAAAAGGAACTCTTGTGCACTGTTGGTGGGAGTGCAAACTGGTCCAACCACTATGGAGAGCTGTGTGGAGATTTCTGGACCTACTAAACATAGAGCTTCCATATGATCCAGCAATTCCACTCCTAGGTATTTACCCAAAGGACACAGAAACATCCATTCCAAAGAGCACCTGCACTCCTATGTTTATAGCAGCACTGTTTACAATAGCTAAGCTTTGGAAACAACCCAAATGCCCAAAAATAGATGACTGGATCAAGAAGATGTGGTACATATATACCATGGAATATTACTCAGCATTCAAAAAAGATAAACACATGCAATTTGCAGCAACATGGATGGCGCTGGAAGGGATCATGCTCAGCGAAATAAGCCAAAAAGAAAAAGAAAAATACCGGATGGTCTCACTCATAGCAGGAATCTAGAAAACTTAAATAAGGGACCAGGAAAATGAATATAAGAAAGTGAAAATCAAAATCAAAAAAAACTATGAACCAGAGACACTTGTTGGGGGGTGGGGGCGGGAGGGGAAGGATTGGGGTCAGAATGGGGCGTTTGCAATTGTATGGGGGAATATAAAAATAAAATTTAATATAAAAAAAATAAAAATAAAATAAAAATAAATTTAAAAAAAAAAAAAATTAATAAGTCGTTTGACTCCATGTAATTTGCTGTTAGGCTGGTACTTAAAAGTTAGTTTTTATTGCTTCCTATACAAATTATAAATAATGTTTAAATAGGATTGTTTTAGTCTTAATAGTTTGATAATTGATTCTTAGTACTTTGACTGTGCATGTGGTATAGTTATATACACCTGGAGCGATGTGGACTTATAACCCTAAATCATAGAGTGTTGTAAATGGATATCACCTCAATAAGACACACACACACAATAGAAAATATTTTGGCAACAACATCACAAATTCAGGAACAATTCATTAGCTTTCCAATATGCTTATATTAAATTGATATGCAAGAGCACACTTCAAATATGCCAGAAATTATGTATTATGAACTGATAAAAATGTTAATATTATCCTTGCTTCTTCAAGAGGAAAAACAAATACTACATCAAGATATGATTTTAGGGCCTCCCTGGTGGTGCAGGGGGTTAAGACACAGACTATGGAGCTATCCATGGCCAATGCAGCATACATTCGATGCCCAGCCAGGGAGCTACCCACATGGTGCAGCGGACCTCTCTTGGCTCACCCACTGCACCCTTCAGCAGTGTATTTCAGTCAGCCTGCCTGTTCTGTTCCCCACTCTGTCTCTGCTGAACCATCTTACCCCCCACACCTCTGGCCTTTACTCCAGTTCTTGTATGCATAAATAAACAAATC
This sequence comes from Talpa occidentalis, assembly GCF_014898055.3. Lineage (NCBI taxonomy): Eukaryota > Metazoa > Chordata > Mammalia > Eulipotyphla > Talpidae > Talpa > Talpa occidentalis. The sequence continues at coordinate 21,425 of NW_023605022.1, forward strand.
TTTAAAAAAAAGATATTTTCACCACAACTCTGCCAACATTTGTCATTGCTTGTTTTTTTGATATGTGCCTTTCTTACTGTTGTAAGGTGGTATCTCAGTGTGGTTTTTATTTGCATTTCCCTGATTATATGGGATATTGAACATATTTTTATATGCCTGCTGGCCATTTGCATTTCCTCTTTGGAGAAATGTCTTTTAAGTTCTGCCCATTTCTTGACTGGATTGTTAACTTTGTTGAGTCGTGTGAGTTCTTTGTATATCTTTGTGATCAGTCCCTTATTAGTTGTATGGAGTGCAATTTTTTTTCCCACTCAGTGGGGTATCTCTCTATTTTGGTTAATGTCTCTTTTGCTGTGCAGAAGCTTTTCAGTTTGATGCAGCAGCGTGGATGGAACTAGAAGGCATTATGCTCAGTGAAATAAGCCAGAAGGAAAAAGAAAAATATGGTATGGTTTCACTTATAACAAGAATATAGAGGAACCAAATAAGATATCAGTGTAAAAAAATAATAACAGTACAAAACACAACAAAGCAAAAACAGACAATTATAAAACAGAGACATCCTGCAGGGGAGGAAGAGGGAGAGGGATGAGAGGGAGGGAGGGAGGAGCACAGAAGGCTGAGGTGATGGTGCACGGGTGCCTTGGTGAAGGAAAGTCTATGGGGACTGCACCTGAGGGGGTGGGGGGGAGCAAACATTGTTTAAATATGAACAGTGATATGAAAAATAAAAAAAAGTTAAAATTTTAAAAAAATTAAAAAGATATGATTTTAGTAAGGATTTCTTGAAGAGTTATGGGAAAAGAGACAACACGTAATGGATATTCAAAAGAAACAATTTTGGAGTATTTGAAATGTGTCCTGGGAATTTGAGACAGGTATTGATATTTGAAACATTAGTGATGAATTGAACATTAAATTACCTGTAATTTATTACAGAATATGGAAAAATTATGAGAACATGTAACGTATTTAGGTAGATGTTTGGATATCATTTCTTTCTAAAAAAGATTTATTTATGTTTATTTATGCATACAAGGACTGGGGTATAGGCCAGAGGTGCAGGGCATGAGAGGATTCAGCAGAGACAGAGTTGGGGCACAAAATAGGTGGGTCTACTAAAATACACTGCTGAGGGGAGCAGCAGTTGAGACAGGAGAGGTCTGCTGTGCCATGTGGGTCAGCTCCCTGGCTGGGGATCAAACTCATGCTGTATTTGCTGGTGATAGCTTGATAGTGCTGTGTCCTTAACCCTTGTGCTCCAGGGAGGCTCCCCTGATGTTTGGGTATTTCACATGGATGAAATGATGGGCAAATGAGAAAGGACTCAGACTGACTGATTTTAAATGGACTCTGCCACGAGGAATCCTAGTAAGGAAAAATAGAAATAAAGAAATAAAAAAGACTCCAAATAAGGTGTAGATTGCCAAATTATAGGAGGCTGTAGTGGCATTCTTATATGGCCATATGAATGAGGCATTATCCATGTAATCAAATTATGAGTAAGAGCTTCTCCTGTTATAGTTTTCTAAGGACATTGTAAAAATTGATCTCTTAAAAACAACCAATCTTTACATCTCTTGTTTGCAGAATATACCAATATTGAGTGTCACCTGTTACATCAGTTCAGTAAGATTATTTTTGTCAATGCCTCTTCTCCCTTCTAAAATCCTAGGGGATTTAACATCAGAAAGTGGGGAAGAAGATGGAAAGAAAGTAAAGCAATTATGCTTTCTGTCTCATTGCAGGTATTTTAGTCTAAGGTAACTAAACCAAAGAAAAGAAGAAATTTAAATCAAATGAAAGTTCCTATATTACACTACATTTGAAAATTTTAATCTCTATAAAATATATTATCTATTTTTATTTTATTATCAGGTATAAATTGAAAGAGGTTGTGCCTGTTTGTTTTACCTGATATTGAACTGAAAAATCTAAGATACAAACCAAATTCTGGTTTTAGCTTTAGGGGGAAAAAAGTGATAAAATAACGTGTAATTGTCATTGCTATAAAAAAACATTTTTTTGATTATATTTTACTAAATCAACTTTTCAATAAACTTCATACTTACATAATAATGGGTGATTATCTAATGACTATATAAATGCATAAAAAAATCAAAAAGCCAGCTTTAACCCACAACCTAGAGTTGATTAGGTAACACATATTTGATAAGATATTGTTACAGACATATTAAAGACCCCACTTAATACTTATTTCATTGCCTCTATTATATTTGCTTCTGGGTGTAAGCTTCTACTCATGAACTTGGCAGTGGTAGAGAGATATATTTCCTTCTCAGCTTTGCCTGTAAATGGAGAGCAGTGATCACTAATTCTTCCTTAAAACTACTTTAATTAATAGATGGGTTTCATATTACATTATGTTTAGTCATGAAAAGGTCTTATTTAGACTATGAAATTTCATTACTCAAGAGGGATAAGAAGAGCCTGGAAATGTACAGAAGAAGGTCAGATTCATGGTCTTGAAAAGTATTAATCCAATGAGAAAAATAAAAACTGGTTCACAAATTTTTAGAAAAAGGAGACTCAGGGGCGGAGCAACATGGCGGCGAGGAGACACTGCGAGTAAGATCTCCCATTAAAAAAGTGAATAGGGAGGAAAAGCGGCAGGTCCCAGTGAGAACTGGGACACGGAAGATAAACGGGTGACGCCAGCAAACTACCCGAAGAAGAAAGTGGCCATAAAAGAGGACTAGAAGGGAGGGAAGCGCAGAACCCTGCTCCCCTCCCCCGCCCACAGAGGCGGCACTCTCCGACCGGCAGAGAGGAGGAAACAACAAACCAAAACAACCCACAAGAACAAACGACGCAGCAAGCGGGACCGTGAGTGGAAAGGAACTATTGCAGCCACCACACCCCGTGAACGGGAGCTGAGGCGAACCCTGCAGGATTCGCCGCAGCGAGCGAACGGCTCCGGGCGCCATTAGAGAAGAACAAAGACCCCGGGAGACGCGCACCCAGCCCGGGCTGCCGGTAAGCCTGCGCGGAAACGCGGCGCGCTCGGGGAACTTGAAAAGCAAGTGCAGACCGGATCACGGCTGCCCAGGTACCCGCGCCTGCGACCTAGGCTTGCGGGGAGACGACCTAGGCTTGCGGGGAGACACGCGGAGGTCCTCACTGAGGTGAAGGTCCCTCCCTGAGTGAGCAGGAACCAGGCGCCCGGGCACGGGAGTGGTGCAAAAGGCGCCATTCCCGCGCCACTGAACTGGGCTACAGCCCGCGTCCTGGAACTGAGGGCTTTGAACTGAGACCCGGGGCACGAAAATTCGGGGCGTGGGTTCTCCACGACGGTGGGGCACAAGGCAGACACAGCACCCCAAAGCTGTTGAGGTGTACCCTACCATTCCCGCTCTGTTCCCTGTCCCACGGGTGGGGGGGGCGAAAAACAGCCCCCCAAGGACAATAGGAGAGATCTCTGGCGCCACCTAGTGACCAAGAAAAAAAAAAGTCACTAACACCCCATAGAACAGGATTTCTTAAGACTGCTTGAAAAGGGCAGAAGGCTTCTGCAGTGGCCAGCCGGGAAGTTATTCCACGCCAGGCCCCTTCCGACCAGCAGTCTGAGCCCACAGAGGGAGCAGGCACCCACGTCCGGGGCAGACCCGGGGAGCAGAAGAGTGTGCCTGAAACCGGAGGCGCAGGGACTGCATCCTGCTTCGCCATTTGAGAACAGGGACATTTCTTCAGTAAAAACTGCCTAAAACCAGCAGAAAGCTCCCCCAGAAGGCAGAGATGGCTCCTGGAAGAGCCAGAGGGGAGCGGAGAAGTTCACCCAAGATGCCAGTCAGTCCGAGCATCACAGTGTCCCAACGCATACGACAAATTAGAAAACAGACAGTAGGGAGTAGAAGAACCACACGCAACCTAACAAACTCCTCAGGAAAGAAGCACACCACAAAAAGAAAACCACTCCCCAGATTGCAACGACAGCAACCTGGAAGAACTTCTGAGCCTTCCAGAAAGAGAATTTAAAATTGCCATGATTAAAAAAGTGATAGATCAGAAGAAGGAAATTGAGTCCCTAAAGAGGGAAAACAATGGTCAGAAGAATGAAATTGAGTCCCTAAAGAAGGAAGTAAAAGAAATGCAGGAGATCAAGAATTAATGGAGGAACTAAAGAACTCCGGGAAAAGCAAGGAAAGCAGAATAGATGAAATGGAAGAACGAATAAGTTCTCTTGAAGACACAGAAAAAAAGAACCAAAACAGAAAAGGAAAGAGAAGTACGAAGGAAAAAGAATGAAGAAAGACTTCGAGAACTATCTGACTCCATGAGGAAAGGAAATATAAGAGTTATAGGAATTCCAGAAGGAGAGGAGAGAGATGTAGGAACAGAGAAAATATTCCAGGAGATAATTGAAGAGAACTTCCCAAATGCGAAGAAGGAGCTGAAAATTGATATACAAGAAGCAAGAAGAACACCAAACTTCCACGACGAAAGGAAAAACACAGCAAGACACATAATAGTAAAGCTCCCAAGAATCCAGGACAAGGAAAAAATAATGAAGCTGACAAGAGGAAGAAACAGATAACATTCAAAGGAAAACCAATCAGGCTGACATCAGACTTCTCTGAAGAAACACTACGGGCAAGGAGAGAGTGGAGGGACATAGTCAACAGACTCCAAAAACAGATGCCAACCAAGAATACTCTACCATCCCGCAAAGCTCTCCTTCCTCTTTGAAGAAAGAATATGGACTTTCCCAGACAAACAGAAACTCCGGAATTTCATTACGAATAAACCCCCACTCCAAAAAATACACAAGGAATCCTAAAGCCAGAACATCAGAGGGACGAATAACAACGAAAGAAGACCAAAAAAAAAAAAAAAAAGTTATTAAAAGAATAAATAAAATCAAAGGAAAGACAAACATAATGGCAAATACAGATGCTAAACATATCATATTAACTCTAAATGTAAATGGACTAAACTCTTCAATAAAAAGACACAGAGTTGCAGCCTGGATTAAGAAACAAAACCCAACCTTTTGCTGTCTCCAGGAAACACATTTAGCTACAAAGGATAAAAATAGGCTCAAAGTCAAGGATGGAAAACAATCCTACAAGCAAATGGGCCAAAAAAGAAAGCAGGAAACAGCTATACTTATATCAGATAAACAGACTTCAAACTCAAAAAAATAAAAAGAGACCCCAATGGTCACTACATTATGATTAAGGGGACAATACTTCAAGAAGAAATAACACTCATTACATATACTCACCAAACGAAAGAGCAACCAAAATATATCAGACAACTGTTGTCCTCTCTGAAAACAGACATCAGAGAAAACACATACGTAGTGGGAGACTTCAACACACCACTATCAACAATGGATAGATCAACAAGACAAAAATAAGTAAAGAAACTAAAGCTCTAAATAAGGACCTAGAGCATTTGGGCTTACAGACATCTATAGAACACTAAACCCCAAAAAAAACGGAGTAACATTTTTCTCAAGCGCACACGGATCATTCTCCAGGATCGATCACATACTGGGGCACAAGACAAACATCAACAGATACACCAAGATTGAAATCATACCAACCATCTTTTCTGACCACGAAGGCATCAAACTAGAAATAAATCATAAAAAGAAGGCAAGGAACTATCTACTACCTCATGGAGATTAAAAGCCACACTACTGGAAGACCACTGGACTAATGAGGAGATCAAAGAAGAAATTAAAAAATTCTTTGAATTGAATGACAAGGAGGACACCAATATCCTAAATGTATGGGATGCAGCAAAGCAGTAATAAGAGGAAAATATATAGCAATAGAAGCTCACATCAAAAAACAAGAAAGAACTCAAAGAAACAACCTAATCTCGAAGCTCAAAGATCTAGAAAAAGAAAAACAAAAAAAACCCAAATCCAGTAGAAGAAAAGAATAATAAAACCAAAGCAGAAATAAATGAAATTGAAACTAAAAAAACAATCCAAAAGATCATGAACCAAGAGCTGGTTCTTTGAAAAAATAAATAAAATAGACAAACCCCTAGCCAGGCTCACAAGGAAAAAGGGAGAAAGCACAAATACACAGGATCATAATGAAAGAGGAGAAATCACAACGGACACAGCAGAAATCAAAAGAATAATCAGTAACTACTATGAACCGTTATATGGAAACAAGTTCAACAATCTAGAGGAGATGGACAAATTCCTACAACTCTACAAACACCCAAAGCTAGATAAAGAAGAAATAGAACACCTAAACAGACCAATTACAAGCAGCGAAATTGAAATGGTAATCAAAAACCTCCCCAAAAACAAAAGCCCAGGACCTGATGGATTTACAAATGAATTCTACCAAACATTCAGAGACGAATTAGTGCCTATCCTTCACAAACTCTTCCAAAAATTGAGAAGGAAGGGACAATACCAACACGTTCTATGAAGCCAATATTACACTAATAACCAAACCGAATAAGGACAACACAAAAAAGGAAACTATAGGCCAATCTCCCTAATGAACACTGATGCAAAAATCTCAATAAAATTTTAGCTATCAGAATCCAACAATGCATCCATAAGATAATTCACCACGACCAAGTTGGATTCATTCCAGGGGCACAAGGATGGTTTAACATCCGAAAATCAATCAACGTTATCCAAGCACACAACAAAAAGAATATAAAAACCATATGATAATATCAATAGATGCTGAGAAAGCTTTCGACAAAGTGCAACACCATTCATGATAAAAGCCTTGAAATTCTTGGGATACAAGGACATACCTCAACATCATAAAGGCCATCTATGACAAGCCAACAGCCAGTATCATTCTCAATGGTGAAAGCTGAAAGCATTCCATTAAGATCTGGAACAAGACAAGGATGTCCACTCTCACCACTGCTTTTCAATATAATACTGGAAGTCTAGCCAGGGCAATAAGACAAGAGAAAGACATCCAGGAATCCAAATAGGAAAGAAGAAGTCAAACTATCACTATTTGCAGATGATATGATAATATACATAGAGAACCCAAAAATCTCCACAGAAAACTAATTCAACTCATCAGTCAGTTCAGTAAAGTGCAGGATACAAAATCAACCGCAAAAGTCAGTAGCCTTCCTATACACAAACAATAAATCTGAGAGAAGAAGAAATCAAAAAAACACCCCTTTTATTATTGAAACAAAAAAAATCAATATTTGGGAAAAAAATTAACAAAAGAGTAAAGGACCTATACAAAAGAAACTATAAAACACTGTTAAAAGAAATAGAAGAAGACACAAAGAAATGGAAAGACATCCCCTGCTCATGGATTGGAAGAATAAACATTATTAAAATGGCCATCCAAACCAAAGCAATATAACAGATTCAATGCTATTCCAATCAAAATCTCAATGGCATTCTTCAAGAAATAGAACAATATTGATGAAATTCATATGGAATCACCAAAACCCCGAATAGCCAAAGCTCTACTGAAAAAAAAGAAGGAAATGGAAATGGAGGCATCACACTCCAGACTTCAAACTATACTACAAAGCCATAATCATCAAAACGGCATGGTATTGGAACAAGAACAGACATACAGACCAATGGATCGAATAGAAAATCCAGAAATAAACCCACAGATTTATGGTCAACTAATCTTTGACAAAGAGCAAAGACTATGCATTGGAGAAAGAAGTTTGTTCAATAATGGTGCTGGGAAAACTGGGTCGCTACATGCAAAAGATGAAGCTTGACCACTACCTCACACCATACACAAAATCAACTCAAATGGATTAAAGAACTAGACATAAGACCTGAAACCATAAAATACATAGAAGGAAATATAGGC
>NW_023605023.1:0-29230 GCF_014898055.3 Talpa occidentalis
ACATTGTCAAAAATGGCCATCCGACCAGAAGCAATTTGCCAATTCAATGAAATCTCAATAAAAATCCTAACGGCATTCTTCAAAGAAAAATAACAAAAGAAATTCATATGGAATTCATATTGAATTCATATTGAAATTCATATGGAATCACAAAAATGCCCTAATAGCCAAAGCACTCCTGATCAAAATGGAGAAAAATAGAAGTATCACACTTTCTGATATCTGTTCTAAAAAGTCACAAAAACTTAAACATCATGGTTTGGGGGCAGGGGATCCAGACACACAGACCAATGGAGTAGAATTGAGAGCCCAGAAATGAGCCCATAGATTTATGGACAATCAATCTTTGACAAAGGAGCAAAGTATGTACACTGGACCAAGGAATGACCCTTCAGTAACTGATATTGGAACTGTTGGGCTGCCACATGCAAAAGAATGAAACTGGACCACCATGACACACCACACAACTCAAAATAGATAAAAGACTTGGATGTAAGACCTGAAACCGTAAATTACATAGAAGAAAACACAAACAAAACACTCCATGAAGTAAACCTCAAAAATATCTATAGATTCAAGTTAAACAAAGGAGAAAAGACACAACTAGGATTACATCAAACAAAAAGCTTCTGAACAGTGAAAGGGACAGTGACCAAAACAAAGAGGCACCCTACTGAATGGAGAAAATATTTGCATAGCACACAGCTGACAAGGAATTGATATAGAAGATCTACAGAGCACTCACACAGCTCAACCAGAAGAAAACAAACAACTCAGTCAGAACATGGGCAGAAGAACCTCTCTCCAGAGAAGACATGAAGATGGCTCGTGACACGTTAAATATGCTCATCATCGACCAGGGAAATTCAGATCAAAACCACAGTGAGATACCACCTCACTCCAGTGAGAAGGATTCATATTGAAAAAAAGCAACAAACGAGTGCTGGTGAGGGCCCGGAGGGAAAGGAACCATATCACACTCTTGGTAGACAGATCCAGCCCCTGTGGAAGGAAGTGTGGAGATTTCTCAAAAGACGAAAATGGACATAAACATGTTCCAGGGATTGCACTCCTAGGTATCTATCCAAACAGCACAAAAACATTAGCCAATATATGGAAGAAACTTAAATTCCCAAGTACTTATGGGTGGATCAAGAAGACATGGCACATACACTCAATGGAATATTATCAATGATCAAAACAGATAAACTCATGCCATTTGCAGCAACATGGATGGAGCTGGAAAGGATGATTCTAAGAGAAGTAGAGAAGTGAGCCAGAAGGATAAAGGGAAATACAGATTGTGTCACTTGTGTGTGGAATCTAGAGAAACTAAGCAAAGGATCAGACAAAGACACACAGTAAGTCTGACCCTAGAAATCAGACCTTAGACCTGACACACAGGAGCAGAAGGGGAAGGAAAGGGGGAAAGTAGGGAATGGGGGCGCTGGTGGAGGAGGCTGTGTGAGCTTTGGTGTGGAAAAACTGTATGACCCCAACTGACGGGAGAAATTCTATATTGTAAAAAAAAAAAACCAAGAATGTTTAACTAACTAAAAAAAACAACAACAAAAAATGGCAGTAGAGTGTGATGCAGCAAAGCACATGATCTCAAAGGAAACGCCAAGACAGAATCCTAATTCTGCTTCCTCTTGTGTAGCCTTGAAACAAGTGTTATAATTTTCCAAGCTCAGTTTTAAATAAGGGGCAATAAGTCCTTGAGGACACAGCTATGGGAGTGGACACTGCATCCCCTCCCACCTGAGGGAAAGAAAGGTGAGTCATCTGGTGACCCCTACTCCCCCCTTCTAAAGGTCAGGTGTCCTCAGGCCTGAGGACCCCCTGCTGTCATCTAGGAGGGGCCTTTGCTAATGCAGGTATTTATGTCCACAGTCATTATTTTTTTTTTAAAGAATTATTTATTTATTTATTTATTTATTTATTTATACAAGCACTGGGTACAGTCAGAAGCGCAAGAGGGTGAGAGAATTCACCAGAGCCAGAGCAGGGAACAGAACAGGTAGACTGACGATACACTGCTAAGGGGAGCAGCGGGCGGCAGGAGAGGTCTGCGCGCCATGTAGGACCTTCGCCCGGCAGTTGGGGATCCAACCAGCTCTGCAGAGGCTGCGGGCAGCTTCGCAACCCAGTTCTCAACCACTGCACCACTGTGGAGGCCCCACAAGTCATTTTTAACAATACAATCAGAGTGTCTAATGTTGCCAGCAGCAGTGATTTGAGAATGCAGGAGTTTATCTCTCTAGGAGGGTGCCTGGTAATCGATAATAGAACAAGCCACCAACACTTGCAAATTTAAAAGCTCCACAATAGTCCTAGAGTTTACCAATCACAGAAGACCTACAACTTTCCCCTTCTGCAGCACTGGGTGACATTTGTGTTTGAGGTCTTTGCAAACCACACCCTCCTGGTAGCTGGACATGGAAAATGTCCTCTTCCTGTGCTGCCCTCAGACCTCCATTTCCTGCCTGGGTTCTTTCCCCCAGCTCCAGTGCTGGGGCCAGAGCACACACTGACCAGGACCCAGCATGTTCCCTCTTGGGTGCTCCTGGCAGCATGGACAGCATGTGGCCCTCGGTGGGTCTGAGAGTGACTCGGCTGTGACAGGCCTGGCAGATGCTGTGGCCACAGGAGGTGCTCCCTGGGTCCCTGTCTCCAGGCAGGCACTACAGGTCCCCTCTGCCAGGAGGGTCCAGTCGTGGCCCCGAGGTCATGCCTGCCCTGCAGTGTGGGTGAATTAGGGGAACAAACGGAGGGCAGAAGAGACGTTCAGGGAGGAGGTGACCACACCTGCCCTGGTCAGGCCGCAGGAGCCTCCTCTCTGCCCCACACACTCTCAACCTCTCCAGACTCTGCTCCCCACGGTGCCCCAGGCCTTTCTCAACATGGACCCTCACCTGCCTTTTCTGCTCCCCACACCAGGCAGGGAGGGCTCACAGGGCCTGTCATCACCTCCACTTTCTCTCCCACCTCGTTTCCCTGCAGACAGGAGAGCAGACAGGGGCTGAGCGCCCATGATGTGCCAGGCCCTGAGCTGAGACTCACAGGCATCAGCTCACCCCCCTCACCGCGTCCCTAACCTCAGCACATGCAGGTGAGGACACTAAGGCTCTGGGGGGAGTCCCTGTGCGGGTCCCACCCACGTGCTGGGGAGGGGGGTGGAATGGGCTGGAGGCCTAGGGTGAGTCCCACGCCCCTCATCACCCGATGCAGCGGCTCCAGCTCCTGCCAATGCCCAGCCCCAGCCCTGACCCACGCCCAACACCCAGGACCCTCACCCTGTCTCCTTGGGGTGACTCACCTCCCTGTCACCTCCTGTTCCCCCTGGGGTTCAGGGCACCTGTCACCTCCTCGGAGCCCTCCACAGCTCCCAGGTCAAGGGCCCCTCGCTCTCCGGGCCCGACTCCAGCTGGACTCTGAGTTACAGACACACAGAGTCCCGGGACTGCTCACTCTGTGCCCCAGTGCCTGGTAGAGGGCACCCCAAATATGTCATTTGAGTTAATAAATTAATACGGTTATGCCAAAAGCAGCTCAGGAGGACTCTTGTGTCTGGTAATGGCGGGTTAGGACTTTCACACCAACCACATACTGCAAACAACCATGTGTTTTGTTGGGATTTGCCCTGCTTATGCACACAGGGATTTCAGACATTTCAAGCGCTATTATGTGAGAAAGTGTCCTTATTCTGTTTGAGCAGAGGTCAGAAATTGGTCTTTCTGTAGACGTTTTGGGGCCCAGCCTCTGTCATCACCTCCCCTCTCTCCCCACTCATCTCCCTCCATCACGAGAGCAACATCAGGAGGAATTTTTTTATAAGTCTTAACAATAAAAGGGCTGCCTGGGCAGGTAGTGGGCGCCCGTCATTAAGAGGACTCAACCCTCACTCTGGACATTTCCAGGGGATTGTGATGATGAGACAATGAGAAAGTAACAATAATTTCATTCCCTCTAATGTTACACCTTCCTCCAGGAGCTGAGGTTGGCCCTGCTCCATCTCCCCTCCCTTCCTGGACTGTAGACAAAAGCGCAGCTCAGTAACTGGGGTGACCTGGGCTTATCCTGGCCCTGGGCCAGGCCAGCAGGGCACACACTTCCCCTCCCCCTGTGGGACTCCCTCCAGCTCTAGAGAGAAAGTAGCTGCAGCCCACTGAAGAAGTGACCCCCTGGGGAACAGAGGGGCTGCCAGGCTGGAGCTCCCTGACTCTGAGGCCTGTGGGTTTTCTATAGTGACCCCAAAGGAGGTGAACTTGAAGTGTACATTGGGCACTGGGGGAGGGAGGTTTCAGAGGTGGAGGTGCCAACACATCCTAGCAGGGGTCCTGGAGTGGGGTGCTACACAATTCCTTCCACCTCAGTTCAACCAACACATATTTTTAAACTTCCTCCCTTCTTCATACCCATTGCTTTCTCAGACCTGCTCAAAATAGCTTCTTGATGGAACTTTTGCCATGGCAATGTTGTCCTGATATTCTTTGCTCTTTGTGGGATTTGAATTCATTTATGCTGGGCTTGATGTGTGATTGTCCTCCCACTGTCTGTGTTGTGTGCCCTGTCTCTCCTGTCTGTCTCTCACTCTCTCTCTCTCTCTCTCTCTCACACACACACACACACACACACACACACACACACGCACGCACGCACACGCACTCCCCTCTCCTTGGGAACCAGATCCTCACTCAGCACTGGGGTTACTCTGACCCTCTGTCTCTGGCCCCCTCAGAGCCGCCCTCTCTGCAGTGTCTCTACTCAGCGGGGTCTGAGCATCCCCGGGAGTCCCTGCACCTCCTGCCTCTGCCCTTGTGGGAAACCAGCCCCTCAGCCTGCTTGACAGTGAGGAGGCGAAGGCAAAGTCCTGAGGTCAGTGATGGATGGAGACAACTTACTCTTTTCTTGCATTTTCTTTTTTCCCTCATTATTGTATTATTTCTATTGAGGCAACATGAGTTTACACACTGCATGTGTCCAGAGGCACAGGGTCACCCCTCTTCAGATGTTTGTTACCACATCACACCTACCTAAGGGCACCCACAGACCTCCACAATAGTCCACGAGGCCCCTTCCTGCTTTATGTCCTGCTCTCACCCTCCCTCACCCTTAGGGTCAATTCTCCAGTCATAGTTCTAGAGTTTGTTTTGGTTTAGTTTCACTGTCCCTGCTTTTAATGAAATCATCTAGTATTTGACTTTCTCCCTCAAACATATTTCACTTAGCATCATCCCCTCCACATCTATCCATGTTTTGCAAATTCAAGGCTTTATCTTTTTCATAGTTGAGTAGTATTCCATTGTGTCTATCTACTACATCTTCTTTGTCCACTCATCTGTCTTTGGACACTCGGGTTGTTCCCACAGTTGGTTATTGTGCACAGTGCTGCAGTGAACATAGCAGACACATATCCTTTGGAATTAGTGTTTTTACCTCCTTTGGATAAATACCAAGGAATGGAATGCTTGACCCTGTGGAAAGTGTATTTTGAATATTTTGAGGAGCCTTCATTCTGTTCTCCATCGGGGTGGGACTGTAACAGTGTGGTCTCCATAGGAAAGGAAGGTCCCAGTTCTCCTGCCCCACCCCAGGAAGGGTGGAGCCCACCAGGGATGGGAAGTTAAAGAGGAGGCAGAAGCAACAAGATGGGGAAATAAGACTGAAAGAGGCGCATGCAGCAGAGGGTCTCCTCTGCTCTGAGCCACGGTCCTCTGATTCCTCACAGAGCATCTCACCCCAGGACGCCGCCCTCCAGCAACCCCAACTCTGCCCACCTCAGCCCCCGCCCCGTCCTGGCGGCTTTATCAGAATCCGGAACAGCGCGGCAGCGCCCCCATGTGGCCACAGGGCTGAGCACAGGAGACCAGAGCTGCCCTTTCTCCTGCTCAGCCAGGCCCTCCCCAGGCTCCCTGGACCCCCAGCAGCAGGACAGGGATCTGCACACAAGGGGGCGCCCAAGGTTTTTTTTTTTTTTTTTTTTGCTTTCATTTTTTAAAAATTTATTTATTTATATATATTTTACACCATTGTTCTTTTTTTTAATGATTTACTTATCTATGCATACAAGAGCTGGGGCACAGGCCAGAGGTGTGTGGGCTGAGAGGATCCACCAGAGACAGAGTGGGGAACAGAACAGGCAGATTGACTGAAATACACTGCTGAGGGGAGCAGCAGGCGAGTGAGGAGAGGTCTGCTGTGCCATGTGGGTAGCTTCCTGGCCTGGGATCGAACTCATGATGCAAAGGCTATGGATATCTTCATAGGTTGCGTCTTAACCCTTTCTACCCATTTCTTGATTGGATTGTTTACTTTGTTTTTGTTGAGTCTCATCAACTCTTTGTATATCTTTGTGATCAGTCCCTTATCAGCTGCATGAAGTGCAAAGACTTTTTTAACAATCTTTCCCAATTTTTTTCTCAAAGTGGGGTGTCTTTTTGTTTTGGTTAATGTCTCTTTTGCTGTACAGAAGCTTTTCAGTTTGATGTCCTCACAAGTGTTTATCTTTTACTTCGCTTTCTTTGCTTTGGGTGATAAGACTTTAAAGATGTTACTGAGATGTATGTCTTGGAGTGTTTTCCCTAAATTCTATGTATTTTATGGTTTCGGGTCTTATGTCCAGATCTTTTAGCCATTTTGAGTTGATTTTTGAGTTGATTTTGGTGAGAGGTAGTGGTCTAGTTTCATGCTTTTGCATGTGGTGATCCAGTTTTCCCAGCACCATTTATTGAACAAACTGTCCTTGTTCCATTGTGTCAGTTTAAGTGTCATGTTTCCTAACTAGTTGGTGACTTTGGACTTAGGAGATAACCAGGTCTCCAGGACATAACTGGCCTTTAGGTTCTGGGCAAATTCCCAAATATATAGGCTGCCTCAGTCTCTTGGGATGGAAACTTGGCCTCAGAGTCCCTGTACTTTGTTTCTGCTTCTGCTTCCAAGGACGAAAGCCCCTCCTCCTGGGAATCACCTTACTTTCTCCATCCTTTGGATGAGGGGAGGGCCTAGGAGAGCCCCAGGGCACTGGCTAGGAAAATGGGGAGACTCTAGGAAAAGAGGGCAGAGGATGGAAATGGGGACTTTAGGGTATGGAGGTGGGGGAAGGTCTATTTGGGTGACACGGGCTCTCACTGGGGGCTGGAAATGTCTCTGTCCCACCTGGGGGTATGCAGCAGTGCTGGCCTGTAACTGCCCAGGGCACTGCACACATCTGGAGCCTTGCCTGTCCTTGCAGGGCTGGTGTCACACACACACACACACATGCTGGTGACAGAGAAGATGTGTAACAGGGTGGTGTCCAGGGGAAGATCCAGGTTCCCTGTCCCACCCAAGGGAGGGTAGAGCTGAGCAGGGAGGAGAAGAAACTGGAGAGGAGACTGGAGAAAGAAAAGAGCCAAGAGGAGACCTGGAGGAGGCACGTAGAACAGAGAGTCACGTAAAGAAGCTGCACGTGCTTCTTGATCCTGGACTGGGTGACACAGATGTGAGTGAGAGACCTCGGGGAGATGACAATGGCAGCTTTTATCTTGGTTTTTCTTTTTTCCTTCCAGACTTGTCTGTCTCTGACCCTTTACTATGGGTTCCCCCGGGTCTATGCTTTAGACCGTGACAGGCCTCGGGCCCTGCTCTAAGGCAAACCTGTTGGCTGAACATTTACCCACGAGGGGATGGTGACTTTGGATGCTTGGTTTGGAAACTTTACTCTTTCCTTTTTCTTTGTTGCACACTAACTGTATTAAAGATCTTTTTCATGAAAGGTCTTACATGTTTTGTCTTGATGCAGCGTATGGCAGAGAGATGGGGGGCAGATGTTTAAGGGGAGGCCACCCTCCTGTTCCTGAACATCCCCCCTCAGTTCCTTAATGCTGGGGTGTCAGGAAGATTCAGGGAGCCAAGATGAGGACAGAGCAAGGCCTGTGCCGCCCTGCAGGATGAGCCCTAGGGGCTGATTCTGGGGCTCCAGGGCCCCACTCCCTGCAGGCGGGTCAGAATCAGCCCCACTCACAGCTCCAGGCTGCGAACAGCCCCTCTGTGCCCTGACCCTGCAGACACTGCTCTGGGGATAATGTGAAGGAAAAAAAATGAACAGCAAAATTAAATGGATCTAAAAACAGTAAAAATAATTTTTTAGTCACCTGTAATTTGAAGGACACTTCCAGGGACGTAGAATCCTTGTTTGACACCTATTTCTCTCAGGGCCTTGACTGTGTCACTCCAGCTGCTCTGGTTTCCCCTGTTTCTTGTGAGAAAACAGCCACTGGTGACTTAATTGCCTGAATTTTCTAGTGGTTTTGAAGCAGGGCAGAGAGGGCTACGAAGAGGCCACAGGGCAGGAGGCTGGATGGAAAGAACGGCCACCCCCTGCCCAGGCTCTCAGACAAGGGAGCCAACAAAGCCCCAAAAGGCAAAAAAGCCCAAAACCAAGAGCTACAGACCAACAAAGGAAGGTGCCCGGTAAAAGGACAGGTCACTGTCTGTGGGTCTCATCCCCGTGCACAATTGCAAGAGACCTCAGGCTCCAGGAACAACTGAAGCAGGAAATTTCCCAAGCCTGCTGCTTGGGGGAGTCTGCGGCTTTGATTCTGCTGCTTACTGGAGCGGAGGAGTTGCAGGGTGTGCTCTACTGCTTGTTCACAGGGGTAGCCATGACTCCCTTAAACCCCCTTCCCGAACAATAAAGAATGCTTATGCTATGATGGGTGGGATAGCAAGTTTCCTCACACAAACTCTATAAAACCCTGCCATTTTTACTCTTGGGTGCTCAGCCTTTTGCGAGTGATCCCATTGAGCCTGCTGGTGTGACAGTGAAATCTCTGTCTCCACCTCTCTGAGTGCCGTCTGATTTCTCTGGGAAATTGCCCTAACACTACCATGGGGTTTAGTTTACAAACAGGAAACCAAGAGCTCACTGTACCCACAAGTGGCGGTTGCTCACCCAGGGCGCATCAGTGATGGTCGCCACCGGTCACCAGGGGTGCTGGACAGCACCGGCCAGTAGTGATGGCCACGATGGGTCCTGGAGAGGCGGCGTCAGAGACGCCCAGTGGTAAAGGCTCTTTGTGAGTGGTTGGGTTACACCAGCAACACACAGCTCTTTGAGACACCAGGCCCAGGGCCTTTGGGCTCCTCTCAGGCGATGTCAGGGACAGGACCGAGGCCCAGCCTGTGACAGAGTCCTTTGGCTTCTCTCCCTCCTCGGAGGCGGCTGCTGGATGCTTCTTTTCTTCTTTCTTCGGAAGCTGGAAACATCTTCTTTTTGTCAGGGGCTGGCGTCGTCTCTCCTTCTTCGGGGCTCTCTTGTCTGCTTCTCTCAGTGCTGGGGTCGTCATCTCCTTTCTTGGGGTGGGGAGCTCCTCAGCTCCATGCAACCCTGGTTTTCATCCTTTCACCCACAAGTCTCATGGGACCAGTTAGCACCAACCACCTCACACCTGACTGGCCCATTACAAACTGCAGTTACTGGGCTCTAAGGAGCAACTGCCACAACTGCCTGTGGTGGAGCAGCAGGTGGAAAACACCACTGTCGTGCTGTTCCCACCACTGAGACGCTGGTTCCAGTAACAGTTTGTACCAAATTACTTCAAACTTAGCAGTAAACCACAAAGACTTGGCATTGGCACAGTCTCTGGGGGGAGGCAGCAGGAGGGTGCCGCGGACCAGCACAGCAGTAGACGATGAGGCCGTCTCAGGGTTGAGAGACTGCGCAGGGTGGTCAGGGATTCGGTTAAAGAAATGACAAACAGACACACTTCAAGAGTGAAAATCTGAGTGTAATTTTATTTGAGTTGGTGACCAGTATATATATGTTTTTTAAAAGCATAGGAATGGCGAACATCAGTGAAGAAATCAGCTTGCTTATAGGTTTAGCTTATCATTGACAGGGCAGTGATTTACATCTGGACCCAGGCGCATTCCTAAGTAGTTAGGCTATTAATTTTTTTTTTTGTTTTATATGATTACTTTTTGTTTTAACTACTCACTATTACTATTAATTAACACAGGTGAATTTTACTTTTCACAATGTAATATTTTTATCATTTAGATTAATACTAACAAGGCTAAGTATACAACAGAGAAATTATTAAGCTAGCAGTTCTATTAATACACAGAGTTTAGTAACGTTTCATTTGAATCAGCCTAGTTATTAGATTTTGTATGTTCTTTTTTAATCGGCAAACCAATGACCTTTTAAACAGAGAAAGAGAAAAGATTTTAGAGAGACAGTTGTATTAGAATAAAGTTTGTGGGTCTAGAGAAGGTGAGATAAGTTTCCGAGCGGACAGCATTCCTGTAGTGGCTTCTGGTGGTCGTTATCTTTCAACAGGCTTCCGTCTTATCTATGTCTTCAGGCGGTTTTTTGCTGTTCTCCTCCTGCGCGCTGGTTGCCCAGCCGGACCTAGGGATTCCTAGAGGTCACTGCAGGAGGAGGTGCAGCAAGTATATCTTCAGGGGGTTTTGCTGTTCTCCGCCTGCGCGCTGGTTGCCCAGCCGGACCTAGGGACCGTGGCGCAAGCCATTAGCCCTAAGGGTCACTGCAGGGGGAGGTGCAGCAGGAGGGGCCTCACTCAGAGGCTCCAGCTCTGGGTCCCACGAGGCTGCGATGGGGATGAGATGTTGGCGGATCTGAACGGCCGTGATCAGCGTGGAAGGACCTGCCTCAGAGCTCATGCATGTGGCTCCTGGAGAAAACCCTCAGTTCCTTGTCCTGTGGGCATCCCCTTAGCTGAGGGTCCACCGTGTGCAGGGAGTCACCCCAGAGAGGGACCAGGAGGGGAGCCCGGGCGGGAAGTCTCAGCCCCTGTGAGCCTGACTCTGTGATGTGGCGCGTCCCTTCTGCTTCATTCTCCTCGTGAGGAAGAGCCAGCAAGTCAGACACACTCATGGAGGGCGTGGGGAGGGGGGCACTGTCTCCCCTCTTGTAAATGACAGAATTGGTGGAAAATTGAAAACCAGCACAGTAGACCTTCTGGACACTATTTCTATTCTGCCCACATGAAAAATAAATTGCCGCCCACCCAAGGCCCCTAAAAGTCTCTTCCATCACAGAATCAGCGTGAGGTCAGCATCTCATCATGTGACTCAGGACCATGCAGGGAGGCTCCTTGAACATCTGTGCAGTGAAGCCATCTGTGCTCAGCTTCTCGTGGGCTGAGGCAGTTTCCTGCCCCACAAGCCCTGAATGTGGATATAGTGGAGGACAGACACAGGATAACTCATACACCCTATTTTTAATATGTTTCTGAAGCAATTTAATTGAGATATAACTTATAATCTTTAAGTCACTTGTTGAAGGCTCACCTCTCATGCCCTTTTGGTAAGTACAGAGCAGGGAAACCATCCCATACTCTACCTTGAGAACATCTCCATCACCACAACAACCTTGTTTCCTGGGCCTGGGCCCATGGGCACCACCCCACCTTCCCCTCCCCAGCCCTGGGCAGCCAGAGCCCACTCTCTGCCTCTGGGGACAGTCTGGGGACTTCTCTCTAAACACACCCCAGGTGACTCTACTGACACAGACCTGCAGTGGGGTCCCCTAGCCCAAGACATACTGGTGCCCAGTAACATGTTCCACTGGGTGCTGGGGTTACAGAGAACCACTGACCCCACCCTGGAGGAGCTGCAGCCTGGGGTGTGTGAGGAGAGAAAGGCTGCAGTAGCCTGCCTCAGAGGGGGCCAAGGGAAGAGCCGGGGAGGTTGCTTCCTCAGCAGGAAGAGGACATGGGAGCTGGGTCATGAAAGCCAGATTAGGGCACAGGAACGGAAGAGGCTCAGGGAGCTGATGGAAGGCCGACTACATGACCTCAGCAATTACTTGCACATGCTTAGAAGTATACAACCTTCTGAGTCCGAATCAGGAAGATTCAGAACAAAGCAACCACAAGCAAAGACACTGAAACATGAATCAAAAGTTTCCCTAAAAACAAAGCCCAGGACCAGACATTTTCAGTGACTTCTACAAAATCTTTAAAGATGAACTAATACCCGACTTCTCAACTCTTCAAAAAAATAGAGGCAGAGGGAATGCTGCAGAACACATCTCACGAGGCCAACATTCCCTTATACCAAAAGCAGAGAAGGACATCACACAAAAAGAAAGCTACAGACCAAACCCTGATGAACAGAGACGCAAACATCCTTAACAAGACCTTAGCAACCAAATTCAATTATACATAAAAAGGAGCACACATCATGAATGAGTGGGGTTTATCTCAGCAACACAAGGATGGGTCAACATTTGAAAAAATCCTTTAGATTTCTGCTCACACAAGTAAGAATGTCTACTATCAAAAGTCAAGAAATAAATTTTGTGCGGATCAGGGGATAAGAGACCCCTGTGCACTATTGGTTGGATGTAATTGGTGCAGCCATTTTGGAAAACAATGTGGCAGGTTCTAAAAAAAATCATAGAATTACAATATGATCCAGTATTTCCACTTCTAGATTTCTACCTGAGGAATATGAAAACGCATTCAAAACAAGACATTGCAGCACTATTGACAGAAGCCAAAATAAGGAACAACACAAGTGGTGGAGAACAGATGAATAGGCTAAGAAACTCTGATATATATCTCACATTTATATATATCAGACACACACACACACACTCATTCATGCACATATACACACAATGGACTAGTACTCAGATATTTAAAAAGATGAGATCTTGTCATTTTCAACAATATGGACAGAATTTGAAGGAATTATGCTAAGTCAAATGGAGAAAGACAAATACCATGTGATATGTGGAATATAAAGAGGAAAAAAGCAATCAACAAAATGGCAGTCACCAGAGGGGAAGGAGGGTGGAGGGAATAGCTTGGTGGAGGATTGTGATTGGACTTTTGCTAGTGGGTATGAGAAGCTGTACATGTCACTTCTATGCAGTGTGTAAATTAATGTTACCTCAGTAAAAAAAAAAAAAAAAGAAAAAGAAATGGTTTCCTTCAGCCTGCTCCCTAGTCAGTGTCCTTGACCTGAGGAGGCCTGGGAAGGAGAGGACAGGACTGTGCTGTCCTCAGGAGCCCCTGCACCTCCAAAGAGCCGCTTCCCACCTGTGCTGGCCCAGCTTGGCCTGAGCCCCTCCTCTCTCACCTGGACACACACAGACTAGTCTCTCCTGCCACCCCCAGTCTGGGCCCCTTTCACCTGGGAGCTGAACCAGGTCCTGCTCTGCTCACAGGTTGGCAGGGGTTCCCCAGACCCACAGTCACCCCTAGTCCCACAGGGTCACCCCTTCCCAGGCTTCTGTCACCCACTCCTATGTCCCTCTCTCTCCCTCTGCTCCAGCTGATCCTCACCTCCCACCTCCCCAACCCCCATCCTTGTACACCTGGCACCAGCCAGCTCCCCACAGGCTGTTCCCTCCATGGGACCCTCACCCCCAACACCCCTCCCCAGTGCTTTGCTCCCATCCCACCATCTACACTGACACCCTTGATGGGCACAGCTGCCCCCACACCCCTCCCTCCCTGCTGCCTGACCAGCTCCCTGCCTGTGCCTTCTCTCAGCCACTCTACAGGTGGGGGTGGGGTAGGTTTCTTGTCTTTATTATTCACCACATGAAAGCAGCTCTCTGAATACAGTGAATCTTTCTGTTCTATACATAGCACATAATATACAAATATTGGTGGAGTGAAATGAATTAATAACTTACAAGTGTTCCTAATACAAATAAATCAAAAGCAAAAATGAGGAGAAAGGTATTTTCACATTTTTGATAGTTGACTTTTTAAAACACCATGAATCCCTGACTGAGCAATTGTTATCCCTGCCCCTCCTGTTACTGCTCAGTGACTGCTCTTGACTGTGTCATCACATGAGTGGTTGGGGAGCACCCCAATCTTTTTTTTTTACATCATTCTTCATTTTGTATAATGTATGCTTTCTCCTCTTGTTACAGGGCAACCCCGATATAAAACGGGTTGCATGATTGTGGGTCCTCACCTGTGTGCTTAAAGGAGACTTAAACTGCAGGCACACACAAAAGGCTAATCAAAGGTTTATTTACAAGGGAAGGAGAAATGAGGACATTTCAGGGAGAAATGAGAAATGAGGACAACTCAGGGAGAAAAGAGGGAGATAATTTAATTTAAATGTGTCCTACCCGTTCCGCTGACCTGGAATCCCAAATGACCCACCAAGACCAAGTGCTGCCTGGCCAGGAGAGTGAGCCAAGAGAGAGACCCCCCACTCACATAGCCGGTTATAAACACCAGCTGAGAAAATGGCTGCTTAACTCTGCCTATAGGTCCTTGCAACCTGCCTTTGGGGATCATGGGATTTGTAGTTCCCAGTGTGTTGGAGTGGGGGTGGAGTCCACAAAGCCTGTATAGAGTTTGTGCAGAACATCCTTTCCCACTAACAATTCCCCCCTTTCACTTTATGCCACCATTTCCATGGCGATGAAGATCAAATGTATGGATGCTGGGGTACAGTCTCAGATGAAAAGTTTCCAGTATCTCCAGGTATCGCCCATTGTGGAAAGCAAAAGTCCTCCACTCCTGGGAAACAGTTCATCAGTCCAAGCCAAGGAAAAAAAAAAAAAAAAAAAAAAACATCTGGAGGCATTAGCCAAAACAAGACAGCAAATACATCAAATCACAGGGGAAAAAATCTTAAAATTTGTTCAACTTGCGTAAAAGCAAGTTCTCTGCAGCTTGGTCCCAAATTGTTTCAGCAGCATGGCAAAAATTTGCAAACTAAATCTACTTTTAAATCGTTTTACCTATTTTTGCATAAAATCACAGGGCAGAATAACTAAGCAGCAATTTTAGCTGGCTTTGTTGGAATACTCCATATAGGATCAGAGTGAACTGTTGACATCAGGTCCATGTAGGCTTCAGGAACAAAGTTGGTCTCACCAGACTGCACCTGGGATTCCTCTTCTTGAGGGTACCAGGGCTTTTTCGTTGGCCGGGTTGTCCAGTCCTGCCAATGGAGGCAGCTTCCTCACCCTCTTTGGAGGTCTCTGGAACCCAACGAACAAAGCAGCAGGTTCTCCTCTTCGTGGTTCAGCTCTATTTCAACTTTCTGGAAGAATTCCATTCAAAGCCACACAATGAAACTCATTTCCAATTTTTTTTTTTTCTTTTAGTTTAAGCAGACTAAATCCCTATGGAAGTTATGCCACAAAGGCAGAGCACACTCTGAGTGTGAAAGAACACAGTAGAGGAGCTCCGTAGAGAGGAAGAGAAGATGGGATACCAGTTTCCCAACAAAACACTGCAAGTTACCTGCCCCCTCAGTGTAGAGGACCAGCCAGACTCCCTGGGGTAGGGGCTGCAGCTGCAGGATGTGCCCCATCCCCACCCCAGCTCTCAGCCCAGCCCAGCCCCCAGCTCCACCCACCCCCGGGGGAGGGGAGAAAGAGGAAAAAGGGACTCAAAACTGCCCCAGGAGGACACACCCAGAAACATGATCTCCCCCCAGTGCTGCCCTCGGAGAGGAAAAAGATGGGGAGGGGCTACAGAGCACAGGGTAGGTGTCCCTGGACAACCCTGGGGGACACTGGACACCCTGCAAGAGGGACAACTCACCCCCTCACTGCCTCTCCAGCCCCTCAGGGTCTGTTCCTGCTGCTTTATCAGCTCACACTGTTCACTGTTTCCTGTTCTATCTTCTCAGATACAAATCGTCCTGATGTTGGTGGGTTAATCATTTCCTTCCCTCCTTTTTTTTTTTAAATTTTTTTAAGCACTTTCACTTTACAGATATCTGACCAAATAAATAAGCAATTTATTTTTATTTTTTAAATAAATTTTATTTTTATATCCCCCATACAATTGCAACCCCCCCATATTTTGACCCCAATCCCTCCCCTCCCCGCCCCCCACCCCCATAGAGTGTCTCTGGCTCATGGTTGTTTGTTGATTTTGATTTTCACTTTCTTATAATTATTCATTTTCCTGGTCCCTTATTTAAGTTTTCTAGATTCCTGCTATGAGTGAGACCATCCGGTATTTTTCTTTTTCTTTTTGGCTTATTTCGCTGAGCATGATCCCTTCCAGCGCCATCCATGTTGCTGCAAATTGCATGTGTTTATCTTTTTTGAATGCTGAGTAATATTCCATGGTATATATGTACCACATCTTCTTGATCCAGTCATCTATTTTTGGGCATTTGGGTTGTTTCCAAAGCTTAGCTATTGTAAACAGTGCTGCTATAAACATAGGGGTGCAGGTGCTCTTTGGAATTGATGTTTCTGTGTCCTTTGGGTTCCCACTCCCTGAGGTATTTCTCCACCGCGATGTCCCGGCCCGGCCCGGGGAGCCCCGCTTCATCTCGGTGGCCTACGTGGACCACACGCAGTTCGTGCGGTCGACAGCGACGCGGCGGGGCCGAGGATGGAGCCGCGGGCGCCCTGGGCGGAGCAGGTGGGGCAGGAGGACCTGGACAAGGAGACGCGGCACCAAAGGAGCAACGCACAGTGGTACCGAGCGCAGCTGCACTCCCTGCGTGGCCTCCACAACCACAGCCAGACCGGTGAGCTGGCGCGGGTCCGGGCCGGGTCAGCACCCCATCCCCACGGACGCGGGTCGCTCAGGGTCTCCCCCTCCAGGCTTCTTTGGAAGCTGGCCGGGAACAGGCTGAGGGACTTTCACCCCGTTTCATTCGGTTTAGTTTATTCAGGATGGGAGGGCGGGGCCGGGCGGGGTGACGCGGGGTGACGGGGCGGGGACAGGGTCTCACACCTTCCAGAGGATGTTTGGCTGCCACGTGGGGCAGGATCGGCGCCTCTTCCGCGGGCACAGTCAGGTCGCCTACGACGGCGCCGATTACCTGGCCCTCATCGAGGACCTGCGCTCCTGGACCGCGGTGGACACGGCCGCTCAGATCACCCGGCGCGAGTGGGAGGCCCTGGGTGTGGCAGAGAAATTCAGGGACTATGTGGGGAGCAGGTGCTTGAGGTGGCTGCGCACATTCTTGGAGCACGGGAAGGAGACTCTGCAGCGCACGGGTAAGAGGGGCCTGGAGGCCTCCCAGTCCTCCCCTGCCTGGAGTAACTGCGGGAAATGAGTCCTCTCTCTAGTCCCCAGAGGGGGACTCCCCTGGGTTTCATGTTCTGCACTAGAGAGACTCCCAGAGACTCCTGCTTCTCCTGAAGGACAGTGAAGGGATCCCGTCTCTCCTGAGAAAGACAGACAGTCCCTGACATCACACGTCACCGGGTCCTTTTGACCAGGCGGCTTATTTGAGAACCAGGAGTTTCTCTCTCAGTCTTGTTTCTGGTCTGAGAACATTTTTAGTTATGTGATTCCTGCTTTTCTGTGTCATTCGCCTTCCACCCAGGTCAGGAATAAAAAGTCTGTGTTCCTCTCCATCTGCTTCATCCTACCCTGGGCTTTCCTCCTCATTCTAGAACTTTCTAAGGAATAGGAGAATCTCAGAGATTCCCCCAGACTAGCCTGTTTTTTACATTTTATGCTTCTTGCTGCCACACCGGTTGTCTTGTCCATTGTGAGGATGGTCTCATGAGGATTCTTCAGTGTCCATGGAGGAAACGCATGGTGAGTTTTTTGATTTACCACCTCAGATCCCCCAAAGACACGCATGACCCACCACCCCACCTCTGAGCATAAGGTCACCCTGAGGTGCTGGGCCCTGGACTTCTACCCTGCGGACATCACCCTGACCTGGCAGCGAGATGGGGAAGACCTGACCCTGGACACAGAGCTGGTGGAGACCAGGCCTGGGGGCGATGGAACCTTCCAGAATTGGGCAGCTGTGGTGGTGCCTTCTGGACAGGAGGAAAGATACACGTGCCATGTGCAGCATGAGGGCCTGCTGGATCCCCGAGTCCTGACTTGGGGTAAGGAGGAAACGTGGGCACAGAGTTTCTCAGGGGCATCAGGAGCCCTTCTGGAGACCTTCAGAGGGTCAGGATGAGGTCTGGGGCTCAGGATCTCACCTTCCCTTCCCTTCCAGTGCCCCCTCCTCAGTCCTCTGTCACCACCGCGGGCATCATTGCTGGCCTGGTTCTCGGAGTTGTGCTCACTGGAGCTGCGGTGGCTGCAGCTGTGATGTGGAGGAAGAAGCGCTGAGGTAGGGAAGGGAGTGGGGGGGCTTGTCCACTGGAGGCTTTCATGTCCCAGGGAGAACTTGCCCTACCTGATTAACGGGAAATACCATCCACACACATGTCTTGCCAAGGGGGCATATAGTCCAATTCGCCCCCCACCACACCTCCTTTCTTCATTTTTTCCAGTCTTGACCTGGGTCTTAGTCACAGTTCTGGAAACTTCCCTGTGGTGCAGGATTAGATTCCTTTAGGCTTCTGACCTGACTCCTGCCTGGTCTCACAGGATGTTTCTTCCCACAGGGGGACAAGGAGGAAGCTACACTAAGGCTGCAGGTAAGGGTGGATCAGGGGTTGGATCCCTGAGCCCCTGGGGACAGTGTAGAAGTAGCCCATGGAGGAGTCACCCCCATCAGTCCCTCCTGTGGTCTCGTCTCTGACCAGGTTTGTTTTATTCTCAACCAGGCAGCGGCAGCGCCCAGGGATTTGATGTATTTTTCAGCCCCTAAGGATCTTTTACGATGAACCTGATGAGGCTCCTGTTGTGCACACCCTGGACAGCAGGGTGATGGTGTCACTGTTGTTCTTAACTGTGATAATTGAGCATTTGTTCATAATTTTATTTTTCTATGTCTGCATAGTTGTTATGTCTATGGAAGTCAATTTTTTTTAAGATTTATTTATTCATGCTTCCAAGAAACGGGGTACAGGCCAGATGTGCAGGAGGGTGAGAAAATTCACCAGAGACAGAGTGGGGAATCGAACAGGCAGACCGACGAAATACACTGCTCAGGGGAGCAGCAGGTGCGACAGGAGAGGTCTACCGTGCCATGTGGGATTCTCGCCTGCCGGCTGGGATTAAACCTGCACTGCAGAGGCTGCAGGCAGCTTCACAGCGTTGTGTTCAACCGTCAGCACCACTTCTGGGAGGCCAAGAAGTCAAATTTTTTTTTTTTTTTTGCTATGTTTATAACACTGTTTTTGTCCTTATTAAAATTGGGTTATTTCTTGTTGATCATTGAGTTTTAAGTATTATTTGTAAATTCTCGATGCAGTCCTTTATCAGTTTCGTGATATGCAAATGTTTTCCCCCACTCTGTGACCTGAACTCCTGCACTGACGGGAAAACAAGCATTATTGTCCAGACAGAAGCATGGATATATTTTTTTAGAAGAGAAAAAAATAAATTGCTAATTGGTTTTGAGCAGATACTGGCTGACTGGATGTTGGGGGTGGAGGGGAATGACTTACTTATGCATATCCTTGAGTGTGATTTAAATGTCCTTGTATGAGCATGAAATATGCTTTCAAAAGTAAATTGCACTTTATTCCTCAATTTATAAAACTCTTCACACATCATGTCCACATCACATGTTAAGACCAGACTGACACGTGGGTTACCAGTGAGGGGCCCGCATGTCATAGTCACAAAGGCATGGTTTCTCTCAGGGGTCACTCTGGTGTTGTCCGTTCTGTGGGTGTTGGACAAAAGTTTAATGACCTGTGTCCATCATGAGAATATCATGCAGAGTATTTTCACTGCCCATAATGTCTTCCCTGCTCCAAGGAAGCAAAAGCAAAAAGAAACCAGTGGAATCCCATGAGACTAAAAAGCTGCTACATAGTGAAGGAAACTCATTAAAATGAAAAGACAATTTCAAGTCAGAGAAAATATTTGCACATCATCAATCCAAAAAGGAGTTAATAGGGTCTCCCCGGTGGCGCAGCGGTTGAGCGCTGGGTTGCGAAGCTGCCCGCAGCCTCTGCAGCGCCGGTTTGATCCCCGGCTGCTCCCCGGCCGCTTGAGGCGGGTCCCACATGGCGCGCAGAATTCTCCTGCCGCCCGCTGCTCCCCTCAGCGGTGTAATTCGGTCCTTCTGCCTGTTCTGCTCCCCGCTCTGGCTCTGGTGAATTCCCGCACTTCTGACTGTACCCCAGTGCTTGTATAAATTAAATAAATAAAAATTTAAAAAAAAAAAACAAGAAGGAGTTAATATCCAAGATCTACAAAGAACTCCAAAACCAAACAATTCAGGCAAAAGAGGGGCAGAGGATCTAAACAGGTACTTTTCTAAAGAAGACACACAGATGGCTGATAGGTGCATGGATAGAAGTTTATCATCATGTGCTATCAGGAAAATGCCAATTAAAACCACAATGAGTTACCACCTTACACCTGTGAGAATGACCCATTGAAGGGTGTGGAGGAAAAGGAACTCTGGTACATGATGGGTGGGGATGAAGTCTGGTCCTGTTAGCGGGCAGAATGAGAGGTTCCCCGGACCCTCAAACCTGCACATTCTACATGGGATTTGCCATCAGCTGAATAAAGACAAAACATACCAGCATACTCTAAAGTGTAACACCTTCAAATAGAAAAGAACTTTAATACAACTAGTGTGCAATAGAGAATTAGTGTGCAATAGAGAGAAGAGAAAGAATATAGTTAGAATAGTTCACAAGTGATGCACCCAAAGCTACCCGTCCCCTCATGGGTAAATTCCCAGCCAAACAACTTTGGCTCAAAGCAGGCCCACCAAGGCCTGAAAGCCTGCCAAAAGTCAAAGGCACCTACTGGTAGAGACACATGGGGAGAGAGCAGGAGGGGCCAGGCAAGTCTGGAAGGCAAGAGCAAAATCAAAATCCACATCAAGATAAGGGCTGCCATTGTCAGCCTCCCCATGGGCCTCTCATCCACATCTTTGTCCCTTTCACATGTCTACAGTCCAGGAAGGGAGGGAGAGATGGAGCAGGGTCTGTTGCGTCGGGCAACACCACACTGATAAAGAAACAGGAGTTGTGGAGCAGGCTACATAATGCAGGATGCTACTGAAGAGCAAGATCCTGGCCGTTTTTATTGCGTAAGTTACATGGGGTAGGAGGACAAGGAGGAAAGGATGGGTGAAATAAGGAATGTCATCTTGGGCTTCAGGGGGACAGGAGTCTGCTGACCAGATGATTCTTATCTGCTTGATGATCAAGTGTTGTAATCAAAACCAGACCCCAGCCCCCGGACCATGGTCCTAATCTTGTCAATAAGGCAGTTCACTGCTCAGCTTCTGGGGTCCCATGGCATACATCAGTGTTTGGCTCCTTGGGTGTTTCTGGTCATACCTTGTGATGCACACCCTTCCCAGGGAGATCAAGCTTTCTGCTCTTGAAAGATTTGAAAGGCACCTTGTAAGGTTTGGCTCCCATGACTGAGTGACCAGGCAGTTCTGACCTTGTACAGGAATGCAGAACTGCAGGTCGCAAAAATGGTGGCTGAACAGGCTGCTTAAGTTTAGCGGACCCACCAGGGTCTACCTCAGTTACTAGTGGAAGATGTAATGTTAGAGGGGGTGAACTGATGTTTCTTTCTCATTCTGGGGCTCTCCCATCTCCCCACCATAACCCTCCATGTGCAGTAGGGAGAGGATATCAGGTCAAACCCACGCTGCTTCTCCCACGCCTCTCCCCACTTAGTATTCAGGATGAATCTCCCTGTATTCATGGCCACACGGGAGGAGAGCACAGAAAGGTAAGTATCATTATTGTATTTGCTACTGGGATTAGAGGTAAGTTTTTTTTTATGATAAAAGTTCTTTTATTTGGGTTGTTGCTGTAACAATGGTGTGCAATTAGAATAAAACCTGGGAGGGCCTCCCCAGTGGCACAGCGATTGAGCGCTGGGTTGCAAAGCTGCCCACAGCCTCTGCAGCACTGGTTCCATCCCAGGCCGCTGGCGAGGGTCCACATGGCACACAGACCTCTCCTGCCGCCCGCTGCTCCCCTCAGCAGTGTACTTCGGTCCTTCTGCCTGTTCTGCTCCCCACTCTGGCTCTGGTGAATTCTCTCACCCTCCCACACTTCTGACAGTACCCAGTGCTTGTATAAATAAATAAATATTTAAAAGAAAAAAACCTGGGAGAAGGAGAAAGTGTTGAATTGAGTTTTCATAATGTAAACCAAAAAAGAAAAAGTCAACAATGAAAATAAGAGAAACATTTCCATGAATTATTCAGTTTAACTCACAACACCCTGGAAGTTGTCAGATACCATGATCCCAGCGTAACTAATGACTGTGGGAGTGAGACTTAGAAGCACAGCCCAGGCCACACATTGGGTGACCCAGGTTTCTGACCACACAGGATCACCCTGGTCTGGCAGTTGTAGTGGGGAAAGGTCTGGGAGCTGAGGAGGCTGAGGAATCAGTGTGGTCAAATCCACTGGAAACATCTAGAGTGAGGGTTGGGTCCTCTTAGTGACAGGCAAACACTACCTGCCCAGGCAGCCCTTCTATTGAGAAGTCAAATTAAAAAAATTCCTCCTGATATTGCTCTGGTAATGGAGGCAGATGAGGTGGGACAGAAAGTTGAGGTGATGCCAGGCCCTGTGAGCCCTTGCTGCCGGGTGTGGGGAACAGAGAAGGCAGGTGAGGATCCATGTTGAGAAAGGCCTGGGGCGCCATGGGGAGCAGAGACTGGAGAGGGTGAGAGGGTGCGGGGCAGGGAGGAGGCTCCTGCAGCCTGACCAGGGCAGATGTGGTCACCTCTACCCTGAGTGTCTCCTCTGCCCTGCGTTGTTCACCTTCCTCACCCACCTTGGGGGACAGTCATGGCCTTGGGATCACTACTGGACACCCCGTGGAAGAAGTGACCTGCAGCATTTGCCTGGAGACAAGAGACCCCTGGGAGCATCTCCTGTGGCCACAGCTTCTGCCAGGCCTGCTCTCAGCTGAGTCACTCTCAGATTCCCTGAGGTCTTGTGTGCTGTCTACGCTGACAGGAGCCACCACAGGAGAGAACAGCAGGTTCAGTTTTGTTCTGGTCTGTTTGTCCTCTGGGGACAGCCTTGCCCAGTGGTCATTTTCCTTCTTCTACATTTAATCTGGATCCCTGCAGCCTGGTGCAAGTAGTGGGGTAGACCGGCTTTGCTGAGGCTGCTTCAGTAGCAAGCCTTGACACAAGCCACGGGAAGAGAGGCACATGACATTCTAGGCCCAAGCTCAGTGTGCAGCCTGTGGGCCTCCCTGAGCTCTGGCAGCGTTGGCCTACGCTGTGCTGTGGCAAGTGGTAGACGGGCCTGGTGGGCTGTGATAAAGGGGTGCCTGCTCTGGATGCTCAGGTGAGTGTCTGGCCCTGCTGAAGCCCACTCCCACTGTGATCCCTGATGCTGGGGGCAGAGGGGACTTACTGTGTGCAGCCTATAGGCCCATTTGATGCCTCTGAGTGAGAGCGGCCTGCATTCCTGGGTGAGACTATCTGACCTCAGGCATTTGGACACACTGGCAGGTGTTTCATTTAGGAATACAGTGCCAGAATTGTAATGGACCGGTCAGATTCAAGCTCTCACAGGTGCCATTCAAGGTTTTTTTGTTTTGTTTGTTTTTAAAGAGATTTTTTTCTTTACTTACATATGCACACAAGAACTGGGGTTTAGGCCAGAGGTGTGGGGGGCAAGAGGATTCACCAGAGACAGAATAGGGAGCAGAAGAGGCGGATCTACTGAAATACACTGCTGAGGGGAGCAGCGGGCAAGACAGGAGAGGTCTGCTGTGCCATGTGGGTTGGCTCCCTCGCCAGGGATCAAACTGGTGGTGTAGGCTGTCAATAGCTTGATTGCCCTGTGTCTTTAACCCCTGCCCACCGGGTAGCTCCCCTCACCACATTCAAAGTTTTTGAGATCATTCAGGGCTCTAAATGAACCAATCTGATTGGAGCTCCACTGGCACCAACCAAACAGCTGGGATTATAAAGGGACCAATCAGGCTTGGAAGGCGGCGCCCTGAAGAGGATACAAGCCAGAGCAGCAGCCAGCTTGAGCCCCTTGATAGACAACTACCGGTCAGATCTGTTGGTACTCCTAGAAAGACCTTTGCCAAGACCTCCACAGAGTATGAGATCTTTCCAGAGACCTTTGCTGACACCTGATTGCTACCCCTGCCTCTGGCCCTGGCTCTAACACCGCCTGCAGAACAACACTGTCAGGCTGTCCCTCGTGTTTCTAAAGGAGCTGTTTGCGGGTGGCTTCTGCCCAGCCTCTCTAAGGCTGTTTGCTGATGGTACAACGGCATCTCTATCAGATGTAAACTGGCATCCCTGGCGTCATTGCCTTCTGGACCTGTGCTGACAGCACTGCTGACCTGTATCCAGCCTCCTCTGAGAGTTGTCCACCACTTCTCATCCTTGGGCACCATCTCCTGGTGGTATTGCAGCAGGGCCTTTTCAGTCCAAGGCCTGGTGCTGTCCGCCTGGCCTTTGGACAGCTGTTGCTGGCTGCTGCAGCATCACCTGAGCAGCCCTTCCTGGGATCACCTCCAGCTGCCACTGGGAGTTGGCTCCTGTCCACTGCTTACCTATTGTCACCAGCTCCAGGCTGCCATAGCACAGCTTGTTTGAGTAGCCCGTGTTTTGAACTGCTGGACACTGAGGACACTGTCTGAGGTAGGACAGATGGCCATTTCTCGTCTTAGACGCTCCTTTGTTGTTTGCAGTCTCCCATTTTTAATAAACTCTGTTGCTTTTACACCCTGAGCCTGAGTGTTGTCTTGCAATTGTGAGCACATGGATGAGGACCCAGAGACAGTGACGGTCCCCAACATTGCCCTGTTTTAACATAACCTGAGATTGGAACTGCACACTGCAGGATGTGGTGTCCTGTGCCCACCTGACCCCCCTTCTCTGTTCAGGCCTGAGAAAGTGACAAGTGAAGCTGCACAAAGTCATGCGTGAGCCTCCCTGGTGGCATGAAGGGTTAAGCACAGCACTGTGAAGCTATCCTCAACCTCTGAAGCATGAGTTAGACCCCAGCCCAGGGAGCTACCCACATGGCACAGCAGAGCTCTCCTGTCTCACCCGCTGCTGCCCTCAGCAGTGTATTTCAGTAAGTCTGCCTGTTCTGCTCCCTACTCTGTCTCTGGTGAATCCTCCCACCCCCCGCACCTCTGGCCTGTTCCCCAGTCCTTATAAGCATGAATAAATAAATCTTGGGCCTCCCTGGTGGCGCAATGGGTTAAGATGCAACCTAAGAAGCTGTCCACAGCCTCTGCAGCACGAGTTTGATCCCTGGCCAGGGACATACCCACATGGCGCAGTAGACCTCTCCTGACTCACCCACTGCCCCCCTCAACAGTGTATTTCAGTCAATCTGCCTGTTCTGTTCCCCACTTTGTCTCTGGTGAATCCTCTTACCCCCCACACCTCGGATCTGTACCCCAGTTCTTGTATGCATAAATAGATTTAAAAATAAATATATAAATCTTAAAAACAAAATTCATGCCTGCCAGAGAGTGTTAGGATTTGAGCTTAAAGAACTTCAAATTTATTCTTATTATCTAGATGAGAGTAAATAATGAAAAGACCATCAGGGTCAGTGACGGCAGAACCTGGACACAGCTGGGACCCTGACTCCCTGTCCCTGCTCGTCCCCTGCACCTGAGGGAGGACAGAGTCTGAGGGTTCCCGGAGATGAGCTGGACACTCCCCTCCTCCCGCTCTTCCCTCATGGAAAAAGCAGGAACCAAATGGTGAGAAAAGTTCAGGCCACAGGAAGCTGTAAGTCTATCTCCCATGACCAGTCCTTGCCCGGGGAGGGCTGTGTGTTAGGGGATGTGACCAGAAGGCCGTGAGCCCTGATGACAACATCATCTAGGAGGGGGAGCCATGAGCAGAGGGTTTTTGTTTCTCCCCAGACACTTCAAACTCTCTCACATAAAGGATATTAATATAGAGGGAAATGAGGAATCAAGGTTAAAGCAAAGGATGCCTGTTTTATGAGCCCTGGGTACTGAGGCGATACAATACATCATTACTGAAGCAACAGGGGAATTTCAGGGTAGAAGCCCTGTGGACACACCACAGGAGCAGGAGGAAGCTCTCCAGGGTGAGGCCTGTGAGCACACGTGTGAGGACCTATGTAGCATCCCCAGTCAATGCACACGCTCTGTTCCCTCCTGGGGGATCTGCAGACAGTGAACAAATGTCTGTGAATGAAACCACGGAAGATCCTCATAGGTGAGTTGTTGGGGGAGCAACTGGGCTTAAAATAACATCGGGGGGAGAAACGTCTGAGATTCTCTAGTGAAGAAATAGCTTAGACTTTTAACAAAAATGATGACGTTCTTTTAGTGAACAGCAGTCGTGGCCGTCAGCCCAGAGAGAGGCCAAAGGACAAGCAGGATCTGTGTGGCCAAAGGAAAAGCTGCAGAGTGAGTGTCCACATCAGGCAGAAGCGGCCTCTGCAGCACAGACAGTGAGGATGGACATCAAGGGCAGAGATGCCTAGAGACCCCTCTCCCCACGTGGGCACTGCAGACACGGGGTAAGGTCACCTCAGGGCCCCATTAGAGCTGCTCTTCTACCCGAGGGAGCAAGTGACCCATAGGCCACCCCCTCCTGAGACCCGCTTCTCTCCTGGGGAGGAGAAGCCACACTTTCCCCTTTGCCTCCAGAGTCGCCGTGAGCAGTAAATGTGCTCTGTGTGCGTTGTGGTGGTAAATAATTCAAGCTGCTTCTATAACATTCACTACTAGTAATGACATTCCTCAACTTCCAGGCTTAGGCTTGTGCCGGGGAGTTGGGGACATGGAAAGAGACACTTGAAAGAGACAAAGATGTGGGTGAGGGACCCATGGGGAGGCTGACAATGGCAGCTGTTGTCTTCATGTGGATTTTGACTTTGCTCTTGTCCTTCCAGACTTGACTGGCTCCTCCTGCCCCTTCCCCATGGGTCTCTACCAGTTGGTGCCTCAGACTTGTGGCAGGTTTTTGGGTCTCAGTGGGCCTGCTTTCAACCTACCTGGTTTGGCTGGGCATTTACCCATGAGGGGACGGGTAACTCTGGGTGCTTAATTGGGAACTATTTATCTATATTCTTTCTCTTCTCTTTCCCTATTGCACACTAATTCTCTATTGCACACTCATTGTATTCAAGTTCTTTTCTAACAAAGGTGTTATACATGACAGTATGTTTTGTCTTTATGCAGTTGATGGCAGATCCCATGTAGAGTGTACGGGTTTGAGGGTCCCACTAACAGGACCAGTCTCCATTCTCACCCACCACGCACCAGAGTTCCTTTTCCTTCTCACCCTTCAATGGGTCATTCTCACAGGTGTGAGCTGGTAACTCATTGTGGTGGTTTTAATTGGCATTTTCTTGACAGTACATGATGATGAACATGTATCCATGTACCTATTGGCCATCTGTGTGTCTTCTTTAGAAAAGTATCTATTTAGCGCCCCTGCCACTGTTTTGATTGGGTTGTTTTCTTGTTTTGGAGTTCTTGTGGATTTTGGATACAAACTCCGTGTTGGATAGATGATGTCCAAATATTTTCTCTGACTCAATATTATCTTTTGATTTTAATGATAGTTTCCTTCACTATATAGAAACTTCAGTTTGATGTGATTCCATTGGGATTTGTTAGTTAGTTTGTTTTTATTTCTCAGAGCACAGAGACATTAGGGCAGTGAAAATACTCTCCATGATGTTCTAATGATAGAACAGGTCATTATACATTTGTCCAACTCCCAAAGAACAGATAACACCAGAGTGAACCCAAAGGGAAATCATGACTGTGGCGACTATGACTTGCATGTCCATCACTGGTAACACATGTCCCAGTCTGGTCTTAACACTTGATTTGGATGTGATGTGTGAAGAGTGTTATAAGTTGAGCAGTATCATGTAATTTACTTTTTTTTTAAACATTTTTTTTAATAGAGGCATGTTTTATTTATTTACTATTGTGTTTGTTTTTGCTTGTAAATTACACGGGGGGGGCGTGTAATTTACTTTTGAAAGCATATTTCATGCACATACAGAACATTTATTTACACTCAAGGATACACATGAGTAAGTCACTTCCCTCCACCCCCCAACACCCCAGTCAGCCAGGACATGTGCTCAAAGCCAGTTAGCAATTTATCATTTCTCTTCTCAAAAAAAAAAAATAGGGTCTCCTTGGTGGCGCAGCAGTTGAGCGCTGGGTTGCGAAGCTGCCTGCAGCCTCTGCAGCACTGGTTCGATCCGCGGCTGCTCCCTGGCCACCGGAGGAGGGTCCCACATGGCATGCAGACCTCTCCTGCCGCCCGCTGCTCCCCTCAGCAGTGTACTTCGTCCCTCTGCCTGCTCTGCTCCCCGCTCTGGCTCTCGGTGAATTCTCTCACCCTCCCACGCTTCTGACTGTACCCAGTGCTTGTATAAATAAATAAATAAATAAATAAATAAATAAATAAATAAATAAATCTTTATATATATAATATATATATATATATAATATAATATATTATATAAACCACGCTTCTGTCTGGACAATAATGCTTGCTTTCCCGTCAGTACAGGAGTTCAGGACACAGAGTGGGGGAAAACATTTGCAAATCATGAATCTCATCAAGGATTGTATCTAGAATTTACAAAATAACATTTAAAACTCAATGAGCAGAAATAAATAACCCAGTTTTAAAAAGGACAAAAACAGTGTTTTAAATGAATCATGCCTCATTTGAAAAATGGACAGAAGACTGTTACAGACACATCACCAAGAAGAAACACAGACGACAAGGAAGAACATGAACAGATGCTCAGCGTCACAGGGCACTAGGGAAAGACAAAAGAACGACAGTGATACCATCACACCTAGGAGAGCCTGAAAAATGCAAACATGGCACAAGTCCAAGTGCTGCCCAGGATGTGGACAAAAGGAGTCTCATCACTGCCAGCAGGAACGCAAAATGGCCGGTCACTGTGGAAGATCTTTGACTGATTCTTTGCAAACCCAAAAACCTGACATACAGCCCAGCGATCACTGCCCCACCCAGTTACCAACTAATTTGAAAACTTATATTTGTACTAAAACCCTGTATGCATGCAAATGTTTATAGCAGAACACCTGGAAGTGTGAGCTGCCCATAGTGACTTCCTTCCAAAGACAACAGCATCTAAACAAATGGAAAAAAAGAGAAGCTTTTCAGAAAGAAATCTGGAAAATTCTGCCTTAGCCTGGTGTTGCAGGTTAACACCATCAGTAATGAGTCAGGTGCACTGAGGTGTTGAGTGGACAATGCCCCTACACCCCCCTACAGTCCCAGTCAAAAAAAAAAAAAAAACACCTAAATTGAGGGACAATAGTCCTGAGCAGTGCTCCTTGATGGAGGCTAAGAGTAGAAAATTTAGGGTGGAGGGGTCACATGACCAAAACTGGAGGTGGGGGTAGAAGTGATTAACATAGTT
>NW_023605024.1:0-29217 GCF_014898055.3 Talpa occidentalis
CTGAAACTCCTTATAATTTCCTCTCAGTTTATCAAAATTTTTTTTTTCATTTTTTATATAATTTTTTTATTGTTTTTTACATCATTGTTCATCAATTAAACAATATTTGCTTCCTCCCCCTCAGTATATCAAAATTTTTGAACAGATTCCTTTATTGTGTTTTGATGTTGTTTCAGAAACCACAGGAAGAAACTACTAGCTCCTTTTACTGTCTTTATTGGGCCAGTGTATTTTGTTTCTCATTCCACCTTGTACTCTTCTAAAGATTCAATGAAAACTTTTTTTTTTCTCCTTATATCTACTTCAGTAGAAGAATGTTTTTAGGTTTAGCCTATGGTTTGTACAGTGATTACTTACATTAACTCAAATGTACCTGTTTGTCCCCAGGTCCCACAAGGCCCTTTGGGCAGGAAGTTTCTATGAAGAAATGGCTCCTCTGGAAGCTACAAAGGAACCCTTAGGTACCCAGCTCCAGTCTTTGAAGACAGGATGGACTGTGACTCTCCAGAGCCACACACACTTCAAGATAATGGTGAGGATAATAGTGTCTGGAAGGAAGATGAGATTTGGGGAGAGGAAAGGTTCTAGCCACTGAAAATTTTCCAAACTTCATCCCATTCACACTTCTACTGAATATGGCTACAGGGAAAAAAAAATCAGCCAGTCTAGTGCTAGATTAATAAAGTTGCTGAACTAAGCAGTCAGGGTAATCCTGTAAAAAATAGTTGAATATAAGCTTTTCCCTGCTTTTCCTTTGCAATGGAGTTAAATACCTATGGATAAATCAGAGCTGTCACTCTATGTAAATGTTAGGAGCATTTACATATGTCCCATTTCTACAACCTCGGTCCCCAAATTTTGTCACTTAAGACTTGGAAATACTACTTAGAAATTCTACAGAAGGGGCCTCCCCAGTGGCGCAGCGGTTGAGCGCTGGGTTGCGAAGTTGCCAGCGGCCACTCCGTCGCCAGTTTGATCCCCGGCTGCTCCCTGGCCACTCCCCGGCCTCCGGAGGAGGGTCCCACATGGTGCGCAGACTTCTCCTGCCTCCGGAGAGGGTCCCACATGGTGCGCAGACTTCTCCTGCCTCCCGCTGCTCCCCTCAGCAGTGTACTTAGGTCCTTCTACCTGCTCTGCTCCCCGCTCTGGCTCTGGTGAATTCTCTCACCCTCCCACACTTCTGACTGTACCCAGTGCATGTATAAGCAAAACAAACAAACAAATAAATAAATAAAACATGTCTCTATTAAAAAAAAAAAAAAAAAGAAATTCTACAGAAGGGGTCTCCGTGGAGGTGCAAGGGGTTAAGATGCAGCCTCAACCTATGAGGCTGTCCGCAGCAGCCATGACCAGTTCGATCCCCAGCCAGGGAGCTACCCACAAGGCGCAGCAGACCTCTCCTGACTCACCCGCTGCTCCTCTCAGCAGTGTATTTCAGTCAGTCTGCCTGTTCTGTTCCCCACTCTGTCTCTACTGAATCCTCTCACCCCCCAACCTCTGGCCTGTACCCCAGTTCTTATATGCATAAATAAAAAAAATCTTTAAAAAAAAATTCTACAGAAGGAAATGGAATGTCTAAAGTTATGTCTATTAGAGATCCTACAGTGCAATGTGGAGTGGAGGCAGGAGCACCGGCTGGCCTAGTTCTGGAGCAACTGTCTTTTCCAAAAGGCTTAAGTATAACCAATACATATTTTTCCTCCTCTTATAGCTGTACCAACTCCCTATTCCCTGCTTATCCTAGACCTACTAAAATCAATTTGAATAACTTCTGGAGCTCAGAACTCCCTGGTTGTTATTTACATTGCTATAGCTTGCCTTTTCTGCTCATGGCTTCATAGAAAAGCACACACTATATCAGTGTGGGAAGAAATACTAGCCATATAATGTTCTCTTCAGTCACATTTGGAGATAACACTACCAGGGCTGTCATCTTCATTGTAAGTTAGTCAATTTTGATGTAGCCCTTTTTCTTTTCTTTTTTAAGATTTATTTTTTTATTTATGTATACAAAAACTGGGTGTAGGCCAGAGGTGCGGGGTGGGGGGTGAGAGGATTCACAAGGGACAGTGGGGAGCAGAACAGGCAGATCTACTGAAATACACTGCTGAGAGGAGCAGTGAGGAGGCAGGAGAGGTCTGCTGCACTATGTAGGTCACCTCCCTGGCTGGGGATGAACTCATGCCGCAGTGGCTAGCTTGATAGCACTGAGACTTTAATCCCTGTGCCACCAGGGAGGCCCTGCAGCCCTTTTTTCTATGTAGTAATATGTTAGATGATGGAAAGATACTAGAGAAATAAGTGATCCCTACCTCTTCATAAACTTAAACTCTTGCTCTACATATGAAGCTATAAAAGAAAAAAGCATTACACTAGTTTGTGTTATGAATAAATTATGTTTTTCAAGAAAGGAGAATTCAATGTGAATTTAAATTAAATGATCAAGGAATTCTTATTGGAACAATTGAGAATTAAGTGAAACCCAAACACCCAGTAACATATCATTAATATACTTTGTTTTGGAAATTATGAACAATTAAGTATGGTTTAAAA
Organism: Talpa occidentalis; assembly: GCF_014898055.3. NCBI lineage: Eukaryota > Metazoa > Chordata > Mammalia > Eulipotyphla > Talpidae > Talpa > Talpa occidentalis. The sequence continues at coordinate 2,554 of NW_023605024.1, forward strand.
TTTGCCAATTCAACATGCAATTTGCAGCAACATGGATGGAGCTGGAAGGGATCATGCTCAGCGAAATAAGACAGAAAGAAAAAGAAAAATACTGGATGGTCTCACTCATAGCAGGAATCTAGAAAACTTAAATAAGAGACCAGGAAAAATAATATATCAAAAGAATATATCAAAATATATAAAAGAAAGAAAATATCAAAATCAACAAACAACTATGAACCAGAGATACTCTATGGGGGGTGGCGGGCGGGGAAGGAGGGCTTGGGGTCAAAATAAGGGGGTTGTAATTGTAAGGGGAATATAAAAATAAAATTTAAATTAAAAATAATAAAATTTGCCAGTTCAATATGTGTTATAAGAATAGGTAGTTTAAACAATGTTGACTTGAGAGAAAGTATTTTTCCCAAGCAGCTATAAGACTATTGTTGACACTAATTCTAAATAATTCAAGACTGTATGTATTTTATTTTATTTTATTTTTTTTTAAAGAAGAAACTTTTTTTAAAATTTATTTATTTATACAAGATTGATTGATTGATTGATTGATTCAAGCACTGGGTACAGTCAGAAGCACGGGAAGGTGAGAGAATTCACCAGAGCCAGAGCAGGGAGCAGAGCAGGGAGAAGGGGAGGGGAGCAGCCGGAGGCAGGAGAGGTCTGCACGCCATGTGGGACCCTCCTCCAGTGGCCGGGGAGCAGCCAGGGATTGAACCGGCGCTACAGAGGCTGCGGGCAGCTTCGCAAGCCAGCGCTCAACCGCTGCGCCACTGGGGAGGCCCAACTGTATGTATTTTAAATTACATTCCTATACATTCTAATTGTTTTTTTTTTTTCTTTACACATTAGGGTCATTTTGTGGCTTTCCATGATGTCTCAAAGCATGGGTGATGATAACCTCAGTAGCTTGGATTCTAATGAAGCAGAAATTGAACCAGAAAACATGAGAGAAAAATTTTTCAGAAGCTTAGTAGTGTTACTAGAAAATAAAAGTAATAATACCAAGATATTTTCTAAAGCAAAGTACTGTCAGTTAATAAAGGAAGTGAAAGAGGCTAAAGCTAAGGCAAAAAAGGAGTCAGTTGACTATCGTCGATTGGCTAGATTTGATGTGATTCTGGTACAAGGCAATGAGAAGCTGATTGAAGCTGTAAACGGAGACACAGATAAAATACGGTATTATTTACACAGTGAGGACTTATTTGACATTCTGCACGATACACATCTCAGCATTGGACATGGCGGACGTACCCGCATGGAAAAAGAGTTACAAGCAAAATATAAGAACATCACAAAAGAAGTTATTATGCTATACTTGACACTCTGCAAACCTTGCCAGCAGAAAAATTCAAAACTCAAGAAAGTTCTAACTTACAAGCCACTTAAGGAAGTTAACTCAAGATGTCAAGTGGATCTTATAGACATGCAATTGAATCCTGATGGGGAGTACAAATTTATTATGCATTATCAAGACCTTCGTACAAAGTTGAGCTTTTTGCGGGCATTAAAATCTAAAAGACCTAAAGAGGTTGCGCATGCTCTGTTAGATATTTTTACAATCACTGGTGCCCCCAGTGTCCTACAATCTGACAATGGGAGGGAGTTTTCAAGCCAGATTGTCAGTGAACTCAGTAATATTTGGCCAGAACTGAAAATTGTCCATGGGAAGTCTCAACCTTGCCAAAGTCAAAGTTCTACTGATCAGACTAATGAGGACATCCAAAATAGGATTATCTCCTGGATGCAAACTAACAATTCATCACACTGGGCTGAATTTTTATGGTTCATTCAGATGACCCAAAACCGTTCCTATCACAGAGGCATGCAGCAGGCTCCATGTGAAGGTCCTTTTAGCTCTGAGGCTAAACTGGGCCTGTCTCATTCTCAGTTAACTGAAGAGCTTGTTGCCAGCCTGAACACAGATAATGACTTAGAACAGCCTGACAGAGAGTTAGAAAATACTCTAAGAGCGCACTATGAAGAAAACACTGAGACCGGCACAGAGAGTAGTGACATTGAAGAGAATCTTTCTCTTCCTCCCCTGGTGGCCCAAAGAAACCACCCTGAAAACAGACTAAAATTTTTATCTTGTGTAGTCTGTGAAAAAGAGTGCACAGGTGCTAATAGTTGTATGTCCTGTGACAGGAATGTCTACCCCGTCTGTGGCGTCCCCTCTTCACATGAGGCTGAGGGCTGTCACCATAGAATAACTTGCAGTCTCTGCAATGAGACCACTGCTGTGAAGAGGAAACAGAGTGAGATTCAAAGAAGCTTGAATGTTCAACCTTCAAAAATGCTGAAGTCATCAGAGACACCTTTTTCATCCAACAAAGTAGGAGATTGGGTAAGAGTTTGAGTGTCTGCTATAGACCAAAGCAGAGGAGAGCCTCTTTACACTTTGCTGTGACCATGATGAGTGAGAATTTTTTAAAAAAAGATTTATGTATTTATGCATACAAGAACTGGGGTACAGGCCAGGGTGTGGGGTAAAAGGATTTGCCAGAGACAGAGTAGGTAATAGAACAGGCGGATTGACCAAAATACACTGCTGAGGGGAGAAGCGGGCAAGATAGGAGAGGTCTGCTGCGCCATGTGGGTATTTCTCTGGCTGGCCGGGAATTGAACTCTTGCTGCAGAGGCTGCAGATAGCTTCACAGTGCTGAAGCTTAACACCTTGTGCCAACAGGGAGGCCCTGAGTAAGAATATTTTTTTTTAATGATTTATTTATTTATGCATACAAGAACTGGGTATAGGCCAGAGTTGGGGTGTGGGGTGAGAGGATTCACCAGAAACAGAGTGGGGAACAGAACAGGTAGACTGACTGAAATACACTGCTGAGGGGAGCAGCAGGCAAGTCAGGAGAGGTCTGCTGCGCCATGTGGATAGCTCCCTGACCAGGGATCGAACTTATGCTGCAGTGGCTACGGCAGCTTCATAGGTTTCGTCTTAACCCCTTGTGCCACCAGGGAGGCCCCTGAGTGACAGTGTTTTGACGTGATATGTTAAAGCACCACGCAGGCCATCTTTGATATGTTTTCTCCAAAGAAAGGCCCTCCCCCACTTCTTTTGTTCAAGTTGGAAGTTACAGCCTTCAGTGCTGCTTTATTTTTGTTCTGGGGTGATGAGCAATATCTTTTTATTCCTTTCTGATGTTGATACCAGGCATTTCTTAAGAAAGTCACAATCACGGGATAAATGGTGTGTTTGATGGTATGTTTTCTACAGAAAAATTAATTTGGGAACGGTGAATTTAATGTTACTTTCTTTTAATGGTTTGTGAGTCTGGATGGGAGATATGCTAAGAAAGAACATTTCAGATCAAGTGAAGAAATATTTAGGAAGGGGAGGGGATGATAACTTTGGTTGTTGGAAGATAAGGATTTGGGTTGGGAAAGAATTCAGGCTTTAGATTTAAATGCAGAATGAGGCTAAATACTTTTTTTTTATTGAAGTAACATTGGCTTACAAAATATAAGCTCAAGGGGCCTCCCTGGTGGTGCATGATTTAAAAACACAGCACTATCAAGTTATTGCCAGCCACTGCAGCACAAGTTCGATCCGGCAGGCCAGGGAGCAACCCACATGGTGCAGCAGACCTCTCCTGCCTCACACGCTGCTCCCCTCTGCAGTGTATTTCAGTCAGTCTACCTGTTCTGTTCCCTACTCTGTCTCTGGTGAATCCTCTCACCCCCTGTAACTCAGTTCTACACTCCAATTCTTGTATACATAAATAAATTTTTAAAAAATAGATAGTTTAAGGTATACAGACATATATCAGCAATACTATATTATGCTTGTCACCAAAGTCCAGTTTCCATCCATCACCAAAAAAGAGAATTTTTAAATCAATAGGTCATCTAAAGTAGGGTGATTATATGTTCAGATCAGAATTTTGAAATATAGTGGTTACACATCATTTGGACCAGAGTGTCATCTTTAGACGGGTTCTAGTTTGCAAAGCATGTATACCATAATAAGATCCGTATGCAGATGAGAGTACACAGAGACTGAGTACAATCTGACATTCCTGCAACATCAGGTGTACGGTTAATGGACTCATCTTTTCTAAGAGAATATTGACCAGCTCAGTGGTGTTAGAGGCTCACGCTGAGTCACATGCAGTGGAGTTGCACACTAATCAAGCCCAACAGTTTCACATCACAACCTGTGATATTTTATGAGTTCTTTGTCAGCCATTACCCCGAAAGATGTAGAACGCTGAGGAAATGTAAGCATTTATCTTTATAATTAATTATAAAGTTATATATAATAAAGTAAGCATATTGTGTATACAATATATTGAATTATAGTTTTAAATCCTTTTTTTATTTTTAGTCAAGCCTAGTTAATTTGTAGTTTAGCATTATTAGATAGAGGCAAGTAAATTTTGTATTATTTGTTTTTAATCCTAATTTGCAGATGGCAAAACAAGCTTCACTGGACTTCTTTGTCAAGAAAAGACACGCCTTTTCTGAATACAGAGGCAATAGTAAAAGAAATGGTAACAATGGGAGTCATCCTGAAGAGGTGAAAACCAAAAGAGTTCATACTACTTTCACTCGCAAGTACGATCCCTCCTACATCGAGTTTGGTTTTGTGGCCATAATTGACGGTGAAGTGCTAAAACCACAGTGCATTATTTGTGGAGATGTACTGGCTAATGAGGCGATGAAACCGTCAAAATTGAAGCGGCATTTGTATTCAAAACATAAAGAAATAAGTTCCCAACCGAAAGAATTCTTTGAGAGAAAGAGTAGTGAATTAAAAAGCCAACCAAAGCCAGTGTTCAGTGTTTCTCACATCAACATTAGTGCTTTGCGGGCATCTTACAAAGTAGCACTTCCGGTTGCGAAGTCTAAAACGCCCTACACAATTGCAGAGACGCTTGTGAAAGACTGCATCAAAGAAGTCTGCTTGGAAATGCTGGGTGAGTCAGCAGCCAAGAAGGTGGCACAAGTGCCGCTGTCCAATGACACCATCGCTCGGAGGATCCAGGAACTGGCTAATGACATGGAGGACCAGCTCATCGAACAAATCAAACAAGCCAAGTATTTTTCATTGCAATTTGATGAATGCAGAGATATCGCAAACATGATCGTTCTTTTAGTATATGTGAGGTTCGAACATGATGATGACATAAAGGAAGAATTCTTCTTTTCAGCCTCTTTGCCAACAAACACAACTAACTCGGAACTATATGAAGCTGTGAAGAATTACATTGTCAACAAGTGTGGTCTGGAATTTAAGTTCTGCGTAGGCGTGTGTTCTGATGGTGCAGCTTCAATGACAGGTAAACATTCTGAGGTGGTCACCCAGATTAAGGAACTTGCACCAGAATGTAAAATAACTCATTGCTTCATTCACCGGGAAAGTCTTGTTATGAAAAAAATATCAGCCGAACTAAATAGGGTGCTTACGGACATAGTAAAAATTGTGAATTATGTGAAATCTAATGCATTAAATTCAAGATTATTCTCCCTATTATGTGATAATATGGAAACTGATCATAAGCAACTGCTCTTACACGCTGAGATGCGGTGGCTGTCGCGTGGGAAAGTTCTGTCGAGAATGTTTGAAATACGAAATGAACTGCTGGTGTTTCTGCAGAGCAAAAAACCAGCTTGGTCCCAGCTGTTTAAAGATGTGAACTGGACAGCCAGCCTTGCTTACTTATCTGACATCTTCAGTGTTTTTAATGATCTGAATGCGTCCATGCAAGGGAAGAATGCTACATGTTTCTCAATGGCAGATAAGATTGAAGGACAAAAGCAAAAGTTAGAAGCTTGGAAAAGGAGAGTTTCCACAGATTGTTATGACATGTTCCATAACCTGACGACACTTATCAATGAAGTAGGTAACGATCTTGATATTGCACACCTGCGAAAAGTTATCAATGAGCATCTTACAAATTTGTTAGTTTGCTTTGAATTTTATTGTCCCTCAAAAGAAGATCCACGCATAGGAAATTCATGGATCCAAAATCCATTTCTTTCATCAAAAGATCATTTAAATTTAACTGTAACTCTACAGGATGAGCTGCTGAGGCTGGCTACTGATGAAGGTTTAAAAATGAATTTTGACAATACAGCATCACTTCCTTCATTTTGGATAAAAGTGAAAAGTGAATACCCTGAACTTGCTGAGATTGCTTTAAAATCTCTCCTTTTGTTCCCCTCAACTTACCTCTGTGAGACTGGGTTCTCTACTTTAAGTGTCATTAAAACAAACATAGGAACAGTTTAAACATCCATTATCCCCTAAGAGTAGCATTGTCCTCCATCCAGCCTAGATTAGACAAATTAACGAGCAAGAAGCAAGCTCATTTATCACATTAAAAACTTCAAATGCTGAGTTACAAAGTGTTCTTTCAAAGTCAACATATAGGCCTCATGGAAGTAGGCATAGTTGTGATTAAAATAGCAGTTTTCTAAATTGCCTATATGTATACTTTCAATTATGTGTGCAGTTTTATCCTTTTATTTTTATTTTTCACGTTTGTTATATTTATTTAAATGTAATTTTAAATAGGTTGATTCTAATATTTAAAAATTTGGTCTTATATTTAGTATGTAATTTTTTATTGTAATTCATTAGGATATTAAGATGGTAGGAGGACTTCAGCATGAGGGATGATTCTTTGAAGCATCAGACTAGGTCAGTGAAGGGAAGTGAATTCAAGGAAAGAATCTTGGAAAGCAGGGTAGTGGGTAAGGTGTTGAACTTGTCAAGTGATCCTGAGCAGTTGGGTTGTAAGTTCTTTTGGTAGGTTCATGTTTAGACACAGTGGGTGAGGTGGGGAGGGGAAACCTTTGTCTTATAATACTGTTATGGCTTTGGACTCCCAAATTCAGATTTCAGAATGGTGGGGGGTGAGGCCATAGTGACAAGTTCATGTCAGGTGGAGGTTTTCAGATTTTGCCAGAGCTGATTGCCTTTAAGGTTCTCTGGGACAAAGTTGGGGATTATTGATTTCTCAAGTGGATTTAATAACCTTTATTGTAGTGAGATGACTCAGAAAAAATGCCACATATATCTGCTCTCTAATCTGTGTCCTCAGAATTACTGAAAACACTATTAGCATAAGGCAGCTTCTTCGAGGATTCTTTTTTTCTTGTTTTTAAAGATTTATTTATTTACTCATACAAGAACCTGGGTACAGGCCAGATGCTCAGGAGGGTTTAGAGGATTCAGAGACAGAGCGGGGGACAGAACAGGCAGACTGACGAAATACACTGCTGAGGGGGTGTTTTGTTTAAATGACAGCGGGCGAGACAGGAGAGGTCCGCAGCGCCATGTGGTACCCTCACTGGCCGGCTGGTATGGAACCGGTGCTGCAGAGGCTGCGGACAGCTTCACAGCGCTGCGCTCAACCGCCTGCGCCACCAGGGGAGGCCCTTCTTCGAGTATTCCTAAGAAAATGAGTTTTTTCCTAGACAGGGAAGGTACTTACATAAATGTTTCTTTTCAAAGAAATGTGATATTGAAAGCGAAGAAGGGAAAGATTTAGCAATACAAAATGTCACCAATAATTTAGCCATTTGATAAGAAAGTTCAAAGGAGTAGATGCCAAAAACCTTTGCAAGTGGAGGAGACATTTTCACATTCAGTTGTGAAGTCTCAGTAGGATTATTTTATATAGTTTGTTAATAATTAAATATTGCAGGTTTTTCCAAAAAAAAGCTGATGGTAAGTAGATTTAGGAGACAGTGTTTAATCCACCTGCCTTCATCTTACATGCCCTCTTTCCTATCTGATTATATTTTGGAAATAGACTAAAGTTTTTTAACTTTGTCATTTGTTTTATTGATTCAATAAAGTATGGTGCTTCCCATTTTCAATTTAAAAAGCAACTTGATGATTTTATATTTCTAAAAATACTTAAAAGTGGTTTGGGAGAAAATCAAGTGAGGGACAAAAAGAATGCATTTTGAATATCTGAGAAAATAATTAAAATCATCTGGGCAAGATTTTTGGTATGATGCTTTCTTGGCTATTTGAATTAGATGCCTGCCTTATATTTCCTGCAAATGACTCAGTACCATAGGTGTAAATTGCTTTACCTTGATTTTTTTAAAAACTTAGGAATATCTGTCTTTTCTCCCTCCCCAGTTTGTGTTATTGTCTTACTGTCCATTCTTTTTTATTCACCAGCTTTACTGCAATATAGTGTGTATACCGTGAAATGTTAACATGAGCCTTCTGGTGTATACCAAGATAGATTATTGTGAAGGCTCCAAACACTATAATTAGACTTCATTATGATTATTAGGCAAGAAGACATTTGTTTACCGGTTCAAAGAACATTCGATGTGCTTTGTATTCTGATACACTTGTGTTGAATTTGCAATCCATTTGTTACTATCACTGATACAATTATATTTTAAACCTTGAACTCATTCAAAAATACAAAAAGGGAAAAAAGCAGAGGACTGTCCTGGACTATATGACTTTCAAGTGTGTGATGACAATCATGATGTGTTCTAGTTTTTCTTTCAAATTAATTTCTGACTGAAATCTCTGTCATCTTTAGAAGGACAAGTTATCCAAATTACTGTTTTCCTAACTGAAAAATCTTCAGTTAGTTAATTTGAGGAACTAATAGTGATGGAAGCATGGGGTAAGGTGGAGAGCTGCAGGCTGGAAAAGGGAGCTGGAGGTCAGCAGAAGCCAATTCAGAATTAAACATGCCTTAATTGAGCCCAGCCTTAATTCTGGGGGTTTTGGAGGTCACAAAAGGATGACAAATGGAAGGTGACTTGGATTGTATTTTAGCAAGATTTCTCTGACTACCCTGCGGAAAGTAAGTTGGAGTGCTAGAGGCAAGGAGACCAAAGAAGCTTTAGTAACAAAAGACTAATGATAATGGTTTGGATAGAGGAAATGGTAGCAGGAATGAAGGAAAATGGACATATTTGAAAGACTTATGAAGATGATAGTTTACATTTCTATTGAATATACTAATAGAGTTTTCTTTTTTTTTTTTTGAAAGATTTATTTATTTATGCATATAAGAACTGGGTACAGGCCAGAGGTGTGGAGAGTGAGAGGATTCACCAGAGACAGAGTGGGAAACAGAACAGGCAGATTGACCGAAATACACTGCTGAGGGGAGCAGTGGGGAGACAGGAAAGGTCTGCTGCACCATGTGGGTAGCTCCCTGGGATCGAACTTGTGCTGCAGTGGCTGCGGATAGCGTCATAGGTTGGGTCTTAACCCCTTTGCTCCACCAGGGAGGTCCTACTAATATAGAGTTTTCATACAGTATTACAACTGTATCTAAAATTCATAAGAGCAAAGGGTCAGGTTTGTTAAGGAACACTAAAAAAAAAAAAAAAAAAGGCAAAAAAAAAAAAAACCACACACACACACACACAAAAAAAAACAAAAACAGGGCCTCCCAAGCAATCCCCTCTGCTCCCCTCAGCAGTGTATTTCAGTCAGACTGCCTGTTCTGCTCCTCACTCTGTCTCTGATGAATCCTCTCATACCCTCCAACTTCTGGCCTGTACCCCAGCTCTTGTATGCATAAATAAATAAATCTTAAAAAAAGGAATCATCTTAAATATATATATATAAAGAATTACTACAAATCAATGAGGAAAAAGGTGACTAAATGGAAAAGTTAGCAAAATAAGCACTTCAAAGAAGGAAATTACATGGCCAAAGACATACAAAAAGATACTCAAAATCATTTGTAATCATGAAAAAGCTGATTTAAATTACAAAGAAATTCTGTTTTGTTCTCACTAGTCTGGCCCAAATGAAAGTAACAAGTGTTGGCAAAAATGTGGAACAACTAAAGCCCCTACACAGTAGATTGTATGGACATGTTGATACAACCACTTTAGGAAACAATCTGAGATTGCCTAGTAAAATTGAAAATATTTGTGTGTGTCCTACAGTTTTACAAGCCCAGTCAGTTACATGTCAAGAATCTGGAGGAGCCATGTGTTTGAAAATTACATCAATATTTATAAAAGTCCATATGAGAAACCACCCAAATGTCCATTGACAGGATAATTTGACTGATATTTATTCAACAACTAGAATGAATATAGTAGTAAAAATGAGTCATCACTGAGAGAATTTGGGGGGGGGGTGATGAAATGTTTTGTACCCTGATTGTGGTGCTTGTGTGCGGTGCAGCACACACACTCACACATATTTGTCAAATGTCATCAAATTAAAAGGGTGGGTGCATTTTTGGTGTGTACATTATATTTCAATGAAGTTGACTTAAAAAATGAGTGACCCACAGTCACACACAACATGGATTAAATTTAAGAATGTGGATTTAAGAAGGCCAAGCTAGAGAATAATATTCAAATATTGTTTCACTTATATTTTTTAAAGCTTTGTTAAAAGTTTTAAAAGTATGAAACCTTAAATAGCGTAAATTATATACGGGCAGGATTTACCAGTCTCAGATGAAGGAAAGAGGAACGGATTGTAATTTTGGGAGATCCACAAGGTCATACTCTATTTTTTACATGGGTGGTAGGTGTTTTTTGTACATGTTATAAATAACCTTTAATATCTTTTCAAAGTTTAAAATATAAAAGAATTAGTTAAATAGAACATAAATCTGAAAGAAATCATACTGAAGACAGAACAGAGACATTAAGAAAAATTATGAAAGAACTGGTTGATGAGGAGAGACAGAGGAGTTCCAACATCTGTTTTTAAAGAGAATAAAAAGACCCCTGTTCCAGTTGTTGTCAAGAGACAACTGTACTCTTATCTTTTCCAAAACCTCGTTTTTTAAAAACTTTTTCTTGGATTCTATTAAGGGGGCTATAGCTTTGCTTAACCTAAAACAGGATGCCTGTGATTTGCCATGAAGAATCTTAACATAATTTCCTAAATTTGTAGAAAGAGAGGTCATACAAACAGGCCTAGTAGGAATGAGGACAAATTACAGGGAGTTAAATCCTGAGGAGGAGTATTTACAGTGACACATGCAAGAGAAAGGCTCACAGAGGAAAGGGGACAGACAGAATGACAGGGGACAACAATGAAAACACGGGTAAAATGTTGGAAGCAAGTAGAATACAGTCAAAGTCACAAGAGGAAAAATTTCCCTAGAAAAGGAAGAAGCACCTTTCTTTGAAAAAAGTAGGGAGACTTGGAATCGACTTGGGAGCACTTGAAAGGTAAGTTTTCTATACACAGCTCGCTGGGAAAAATCACCCCCCTTTCAAGTCTTACAAAAAGGCTGTTCCTTTTCCAAAATACACAGGCGTCGTTCCCGTGAGTGGGAGCACCTGTGTGACGTGACTCCTTACAAGCAAAGAGAAGGCGAGCAGGTAACTATTTCCTAATATGCCCAGGCTGGAAAGACAGAATATAACTTTTCCTTGCTCTTGGGATGGTGCATTCTCAGCAAGAGCGGTCTCGCCTGCTTTCCCCTAACACCATTTTTTGAGGCCACCTCATTCCATAAGCACTCAACAAAAATGTAAATAATGTGTTAAATGGGTGTCCCTTTACCAGAAATCCCTGTCTTTGGTGCCCACTTCCCCTCTAGACGTTCGATCAGTGTGGGGGCGGGGTAGCGACCCGGCCGTGGGCTTCCCCCCTTAGCCTCGCGCCCCAGGGAGAGGGCGCCAGGCAGGCACCAGCGCCGCCCTCCGGCACCGTCACTAGCCGGAGGTCGGGTGCGCGGGAGAGACTGGGGTGTCTGGGGACAATCGGGCGCAGGAAGGAACACACGCAGCCACCGCCTTGAGCCCAGCAGCCGCGCTCGGCAGGCGGCTGCTCCAGACGCGCGCGCCCCGCTGCTCCCTGCGCGCCCCGCTGCACCCTGCGCGCCCCGCTGCACCCTGCGCGCCCCACACCGCCTGCGCCTGGACCGCGGCTCCCCGGGGTGCTCAGCGGGTGTCCCCGGTCTCCCCGCGGGCCGGGTCCAGGAAGACCCGGGATTCCCGCCTGCTGCGGGCCGTCCTGGCAGGACTGGGGGAAGGGGTGTCCCCCAGGGGGCGTTCACGTCCAGAGGGGCTCGCTCTGTCTCCATTCCGAGCTTTGAGGCCGTGAGGACGGAGGGACACAGGATTTTTTCCCTCCTATTTCTTTACCGTTCCATGCGGCCAGCTGAGTCCCCGCAGCACACGGGTGAAATACTGTTCGGTAAGGAAGTTTGGTGTCAAGGGAAAGGCAAGAGATGGAGAAAATCGGAATTCCTATTTCGCCTTATCCGTTTCCCGCGTCAAGTGGTGCGTTATCAACGTCACCGTCTTGACATCGGTGTAGAGACGAGGTGTGTTTTGCTGGGATGGCACCAGATAAAGGAGCCAGAGGCGACCAGATTCTCACGCACTTGTGATATTTCACCACACCCGGCAGCCGTGGGACCACGTGGCCTAATGGATAAGGCATCTGACTTCGGATCAGAAGATTGAGGGTTCGAATCCCTTCGTGGTTGTGTTTCCTTTTTCATGCGTCCCTCTCCCAAGCATCTCAGCCTCCGGCCTTTTCGGAAAAAAACCTTTGTTCTCTGCAGCCGCTTCCCGGAGGAGATGCTTTCAGGGGTGGGGGCATCTCAGCAGGGCCCTTCTGCAGATTCCACCTTCCAGCCTAAGCTGGGGAAACGCCCGCAGCGTGAAGCTGGCTGGCTGCTGTGTGCCAGCCTCCTACAGAGGCAGCCTCAGTTAATCCTCGCCAACAACCAGGGGGTTGTCATTGTGCTCATTAGAAAAATAAGTTATCACTGAGAGAAAATAAGCGCTATGCCCAAGTTTGTTTACCTAATCCAACCCAAATGTTCCCAAATCCAATTTATTGTCACTGTCTAATAATGAAGGTTTATGTTATGGGAGAAATGAAGACAGTGATGGGTGAAGGCAGACAGAAGCAGTGACATGTGGGGTGGGGGTTGGGGGGAGAAGATGAAGGGAATTCAGAATCGGGGAACCTGTCTGTAATAAGGTATTCAATGCCCATTACTGGAATGGTGCTTGGGTTACAGCTGATCTTATTTCAATCCCAGGCTCTTCTAGGAAGCTTATTAATCACTTATTAATTAAGCAAATAGCGAAATACTTTAAACTCCAGGCATACCTCTTACAACTTGGGATAAACAATGACAATTTCAATAGCCTCATCTTGGAGAAGCTTGGTACAGGTATGATTCCCTTGTGACTGTCCCAGCTGCAAGTTGTGGGGGTGGGGAGCGGATGTGTGTGTTCACAGCAGAAAGGAACAAGGAAAAGACAAATCCACTGTAGTGATAAAAGGTGTGCAATTACCTCTGACAGAAGAAAGTAGTATTGTTTCATATCCACTTTGCTTCTGTCTTTTCTGATAAGGAAAAGAACATTTAAAGTGGAAAAAGAAAAGGATTAAGGGGAAATATGAAACTAAAACTATTAGAAGATAATAGGAGAGCTTTTACCTCTATTTATGGTATTTAAGGTTATCCACCCATAGGAATAGTATCTCTGGATATTCATGTCTAATCCACTGTAATTCTGTAATTATTTCTGTGAGAAGTCTTAGAGATGGAAAAAACAACCTGAATTGATAAAAGAGGCTAAATGCAATCGTAAAGTGTAAAAGGCAAACTTAATTTAGAAATTCTGCAGGTTTGTATATTTGTTTTTTAGTAAAATGTACCTAAAGGCTGGTGATCACAAGATGAAGGCTTACATTTATTTACAAAGGACAATTCTTAAGAAAACACTGTCTAGGGCCTCCCTGGTGGCGCAGCGGTTGAGCGCTGGGTTGCGAAGCTGCCCAAAGACTCTGCAGCGCCAGTTCGATCCCCGGTCACAGGCAAGGGTCCCACATGGCACATTGCTCCCCTCAGCAGTGTACGTATGTCTGCCCGTTCTGCTCCCCCGCTCTGGCTCTGGTGAATTCTCTCACCCTCCGGCGCTCCTGACTGTACCCAGTGCTTGTAGAAATATATAAATAAATCTTTAAAAAAAAAGAAAAGAAAAGACTGTCTAGCAGAAGTGGAATCCTGTGTAGTCTGCCTGGACATGTCTTGTGTCTTGTTATAGTTGAACTGATTTGACTGAAGACATGTGTTGATGAAATTTGTATACAGCTTGGAGCTGGTTATGATCAATGATAGAATTGTTTTCACAAAGGTATTGACTAGAAGGTTGCATTATAGGAGATTGATGATAACTTTTAAAAGGCTTCTGTGTTTTAGTTGACCATATGTAACACTTACACTCAAGCAGTGTCAAAAAATCAAAGAAATTTTGACAAATAAGTCATGTCCAGGAACTTTAAATAATTCCTACAAATAAATCTTAAAAACATGAAAAAATGTGGGGAAACCTTAACTAAGTACTTAACTAAGTACTTCACCAATAAAAGATATCCAAAAGGCCAGTAAATACAATGACAAGGTGATGAAGGTCAAGTTATCAGAAAAATGCAAATGATAACTTCAAAAGATAATACAGAATGGCAAATATTTTTAAAAGAATGAAAATATTTAGTTCGCAAGTACATGGAAGAACTAACTCTCCCACTGCAATGGACTGATGTGTCCCCCACCAAAAAATTCATATGTTAAGACCCTAATTCCCCACTGCCTAAGACAATGGTATTTGAAGGTGCCTATGACAGGGAATTTGGTTTGGATTTGCTCATGAAGTTGCCCCCATGTGAAATCCTGCCACTATAAGAGGAGGAGACACCAGAGCTTCCTCTTTCTGACACATTGAGGATGGGTTTTGAGAGGGCCTCATTGTCAAAATGCATTTCTCTCATAGAGTAAAGATGTTTCCAAAGTCATTTAACTTTCTGTGCTTTCTGCACTTTATCAAGGACCATATGGAATTTCATGCAACCCCAAGAGCTGACTTTGCCCAACCATGAGCTGTGGCTCCATTACCGGGAAAGAGCCACGAGAGAATTTATGTTCTGAATGACTGATCCAAAGGAAACAACCAATGATAAAACTGCCACAAACTGGTTTGATTTGGGTTTTTAAGATTTACTCACAATCCTGGTGAGACTTGTCAAAGCAACTGTACATGTTATTTGTAAGTAGCCCATGTTGTGCTGTCTGGGGGGGGGGGTGACTCCCACATGCAATCCATGTGACTTGCTTTCTCTCACCTGTTTGACATCCTTTAAGAAGTTGACAGCATCTTGAAGAGACTTAATTTTTTGTTGTTGTTGTTAACATAGTCCAGGAGCTCTGGAATATGATATTTCTGCCCCTAAATCTTCACGCTAAGCTTTTAGGTACTTAATGGGTTCACCATTTGTGAGATTAAACTGCAAAGGACAAGCTCCTTTTATTGGACTCAAAACGTCAAGGCTTCCAGAAATATCCTTAAAACTATTCACATTCTAGAAAGCCCAGAAATAAAGCCACACAGAAATAGACAACTAATCTTTGACAAAGGAGCAAAGAATATGCAATGGAACAAGGACAGTTTGTTCAATAAATGGTGCTGGGAAAACTGGACCACCACATGGAAAAGAATGTAACTAGACCACTACCTCACACCATGCACAAAAATCAACTCAAAATAGATAAAATATCTGGACATAATACCTGAAACCATAAAATATATGGAAGAAAATATAGGTAAAACACTACAAGACATAAATCTCAGTAACATCTTTAAAGACTCATCACGCAAAGCAAAGAAAGTTAAGGAAGATAAACACGTGGGATTACGTCAAACTGAAAAGCTTCTGTGCAGCAAAAGAGACATTAACCAAAACAAAGAGACGCCCCATTGATTGGGAAAACATCTTGGCACTCTATACAACTGATAAGGGATTGATCACAAAGATACTCAAAGAACTCACATGACTCAACAAGAACAAAAAAACAATCCAGTTAAGAAATGGGCAGAAGAACTTAAAAGACACTTCTCCAAAGAGGAAATTCAAATGGCCAGCAGACATATGAAAAATGTTCAACATCCCTTATCATGAGGGAAATGCAAATCAAAACCACAATGAGATACCACCTTACACCATTAAGAATGGCACATATCAAAAAAAAAAAAAAAAAACAACCTAACAACAACAAATGTTGGCAAGGATGTGATGAGAAAGGAACTCTCCTACATTACTGGTGGGAGTGCAAACTGGTCCAGCCACTATGGAAAGCTGTCTGAAGGTTCCTCAGTCTACTAAAAATGGAGCTACCATATGACCCAGCAATTCCACTCTTTGGGCTGGATCTACCCAAAGGACACAAAAACAATGATTCAAAAGACTACCACTACCCCTATGTTTATTGCAGCACTATTTATAATAGGTAAAAACAACCAAATGCCCAAAAATAGATGACTGGATCAAGAAGATGTGGTATATATACACAATGGACTTCAGCAATCAAAAAATAAACTCATGCCATTTGCAGCAACGTGGATGGAGCTAGAAGGAATTATGCTCAGCGAAATAAGTCAGAAGGAAAAAGAAAAATATCAGATGGTTTCACTTATAGGATGAATACAGGGGAACCAAATAAAACATGAGGAAAAATAATAATATGAAACACAATACAACAAAACAAAACAAAATACCAGACAATTATAAACCAGAGACATCCTGCAGGGGAGGAGGAGGGAGAGGGATCAGAGGGAGGGAGGGATTAGCACAGGGGACTGTGGTGATGGTGTAAGTGTGAATTGGTGAAGGAAATTCTATGGGGACTATACCCTGGGGTGATGTAAAATAATACAAGGGCCTCCCTGGTGATGCAAGGGGTTAAGCGCAGCACTGTGAAGCTGTCTGCAGCCTCTGCAGCATTAGTTAGACCTCCAGCCAGAGAGCTACCTTCACGACACAGCAGATCTCTCCTGTCTCATCCACTACTCCCCTCAGCAGTGTATTTCAGTACATCTGCCTTTTCTGCTCCCCACTCTGTCTCTGGTGAATCTTCTCACCCCCTGCATCTCTGGCTTGCACCCCAGCTCTTGTATGCATAAACAAATCAATCTTAAAAAAAAAAAAAACTATTCACATTCTAATGAAGTCTGAAGTCTGGGCTTTTCGGCCAATAAAATGTAACCACTTTGTTCCCAGCCCTGGTCCCCCGCAAACCTACATAACCTCATTTTCTTTCTTAATTGAAGATGTACATTTAATTTTATCTCCTACCTCCTTGCCAGTCGATTTGCAGAGCTGATGTCTCCTCTCAAACCCCTGATGTCATCATCTGCTTTGTGCACTTTGGGTAGAGACCCCTGTGTCCCTGGGTCAGCACTCAGTGTTATTTCTGGCACCTGAAACCTCCCTGACTTGCTGAGCTTCCTTCAGTCCAGTCCTGCCTTTGTTTTCTGTGTCTACTGCCGCAGCTTTTGATTCAAGAAGTTTCCTCCGAGGTGGGAGCTGCGATTTTTCCTAAATGCAAGTTGTTTCACTGCAAATTGTTAGATAACATATTTTGTACTTTCAAGCAAAATGAAATCCAAGGCATCCATCTGCAAGCCAGAAAGCATCCTGCCGCCCTGATCACAGCCTCCTGACCCGAGAAATAAATACCTGTTGTTTAACTCATGTTGTGGAATGTTGTTAGAGCAACCCCAGCTGACCAAGAGAACTAACTCAGTGTGTTACAAGATTTTTGCTAATTAGAGAGCTAGTACTATAATTCTCTTTTGTTCTGTTCTTCCTCGATGTTATAATTAGTCTTCTAAAATAGTAGAGCCAAATAAATAAATAAGAGGCAAATGTATTCCTATCTACAAGTAATAGGCAGTTATAAAATGAAATAAGATACATTGATTGTCACAGGATAAATGCATAGAATGTGCAGTTTTTAGTAATTCCATAAAAGAAATATTTAGTAATAAAATCAATGAAATTGTGTTTAAGGTCCAATGTCTATGGACATAATTAAAGTTTTACTGAGAGAATATATATAAATACATTGAATGTTGAATGTTGAATATAGTATATATGTATAAAACAAGCCTATGGAAAAAATACTCAATATTATAAAGTTGCCACTTCTCCCAAATTGATTTATAAATTCAAAGCAATTCCAATCAAAATTCTAATTTTTATTTGGAAATTGATAGTTAATTTGGAAATGGTCAATGAACTAAGACATTAAGTGAAGAAATGAGAGGCATCATTCCACCTGATATTAAAAATCATTCAAAATGAACACAGAGGGCCTCCCTGGTGGTACAAGGGTTAAGCACAGCACTGTGAAGCTATCTGCAGCCCAGGGAGCTACCTACATGGCGCAGCAGACCTCCCCTGTTTCAGTCAGTCTGCTTATTCTGTTCCCCACTATTTCTGGTGAATCTTCCCACCCACACCCCCACACCTCTGGCCTGTACCCCAGTTCTTGTATGCATAAATTAAAAAAATGAACACAGAGTTCTCCAACTTTATAGAAGATTCCTCATGGCCTATGCAAAATTGCTCAGCACTATCAGTTCTTACCCTGCTGCTGTTAGATTTTGGAGTGTTTAGTTACTCCCTGACTCCACTCTGAGCTGTCTACCATGTAAGTGTGCATTCAAAACAAAGTTTATCATGTACCAGTTTAGATTAACACTTAGTGATAGAGATAGTTTACTTACCAAGACGTGCAATAGACGTAGCAGCAAGGGCCTTTCACTGTGTTGTTGCAACTTCCCTCTTTGAGACCCTGTGACCATCTTATGAAAAAATATAATCTGACCTCCTAGATGGATGCAAAAATCCTCAATAAAACACTAACAAAATCTGGCAACATATAAAAAGGGTGATACACCATGCCAAGTCGGATTTATCCCAGGAATACAAGGTTGGTTTAACGTCCCAAAATAATTAATGTGCTACGAAACAACAATAGAATAAAAAACAAAACCCAGGGCCTCCCCGGTGGCGCAGCGGTTGAGCACTGGGTTGCAAAGCTGCCCTTAGCCTCTGCAGCGCTGGTTCAATCCCCGGCTGCTCCCCGGCCACTGGAGGAGGGTCCCACATGGTGCGCAGACCTCTCCTGCTGCCCGCTGCTCCCCTCAGTGGTGTGCTTCGGTCCTTCTGCCTGCTCTGCTCCCCACTCTGGCTCTGGTGAATTCTCTCACCCTCCTGCGCTTCTGACTGTACCCAGTGCTTGTATAAATAAATAAATAAAATTTTAAAAAAATTCTCTTTGTATTAAAAAAAAAAAAACCCCAGGGGATTATCTCAGCAAATGGAGAAAAAGCATTAGGCAAAATCCAGAGCTCTGTGTTCATGTCTCTTAAGATCCAGAAGGTGAGATGACACTGCCTCATACAGGCTTCCCTCTCAATTGGGAGGCTGTCATGGGACAATTTATTTTCTGAAACTGAACATTTGTGTCTTTGTCATAATTACTGACATCAAGGACTTAAAAGAGTGATCCCAGGGCTTCCCTGGTGGTGCAAGGGGTTAAGACACAACCTATGAAACTATCTTCAGCCACTGTCGCACGAGTTCGATCCCGGGCAAGGGAGGTACACACATCGTACAGCAGACCTCTCCTGACTCGTCTGCTGCTCCCTGCAGCAGTGTATTTCAGTCAACCCGCCTATTCTGTTCCCCACCCTGTCTCTGGTGAATCTTTTCACACAAACACACACACCCCGCCACCCACACCTCTGGCCTGTACCCCAATTCTTGTATACATAAATAAATAACTCTTTAGAAAAAAAAAAAGAGTGATCCCAGAGGCATGAAGAAACTGAGATAAGGAAAGCAGTTCAAGGAAATGGAAATTGTCCACCAAAATACTTTCTAAAATTAGAATCACCCATGTATCCTGGAGTTAAGACACGAGGATAATTTTTTATTAACTTTCCTATTTACCTGCATGCTGGCCCTGAGACTCTGAGAGTCACTTTTCTGTGGAATTGAATATGATGAACGACTGACTTTTCAACTGCCTAGCACTAAATCAAGCACTAGGTGGAAGTGATGGAGGAAGGCAGTGGGATGAAAGAAAAGAATTCTAAGGCAAGTCTTGAGCAAGCCCTGCATGAGATGGAACCACTCCAGTGAATAACTCCAAATAACTCCCCCTTTCACCAGGCTTTGAAGGCATAGGGGCTTGAGGGAAGTAAAATCTGCTCCAGATGAGGCTCGAACTCACAACCTCGGCATTGCTCACGAGCATACTGTCTTATAAGTACCGTCCTAACCGATGATGCCACTGGAGCCACACCAGGGACACTTGAGGATAGGGAGGAATGAATGGGACTGAAGTTTCTTTCACAGACGAAGACTTAAATACTCTTGCTAAAGCATCAAATGAGATCAAATAAACAGGTCACTTCTGATGTGGGAAACCAACAGAATTCAAAGCACCTAAACGATTCCCCGGTAGGACCCCGGGACAGAGGGGCGCTGTTATCTGGATTTTGACTTTTCTGCTCACATGACTACTTGGGAGATATGTCTGTCACCTGCACTCCAGTCGACGTTTCGCCGAGGGGTGGGTATTCCGCGTGTAGCGATCTCGCGCACAGTCATAGCTTCTGGATTCCCGCGGACTCTCCAGACTGGACCATCCTACCTCCCCGCACCTCCTCGGTGCCCCTCTCCCCTGCGCGGAGTCTTCTGCTTGAATTGCCACCCATCCCCCCACCACCAGCCCCTCGTTTTTTTTAAGCTAAGATTGTCCAAATATGTTTCCTTCAAAAAATCACTCTTTTTAACATATAGATGCAACACAGGTTCAGCGAATCAGAAAAAACATAATTATTTGAAAACTGTCTAAAGTCTCACACTCAAAGAAATCCATAGTTTCCATTTGTGGCATTTCATCTCAGGCTTTTTTCCCCTCAAACAAGAAGGACACGGTAGCCCTTCATAAGAGGAACAGGGCTGCTTCTAACCGGCTCAGGCTGGGGGAGGGGATTTAGTCTTGAGACATCTCAGGATTTAGACCAAATGTCTACACCCAATATCTCAAGGCTCTGTTCTTTCCCCATCAGAGCCACGACCGAGATGACCTATGCTGGGAATTTGACCTTCTTTGGTGTTCTACCAATACCGTCCCTGCGATTAAGGCAAGACCTGAATTTATTTCTTTGTGCCTTAAGTTGCAAGATATGAGTGGTTCCTTATGAGGGCCTGCAGAGGCATTCTGGCTTTCACAGTTAATGTGTACTGGAAGAAGTATCATCCCCAGCCTTCAGTGGTCTCTTTCCAAGGCATCAATTTCCTCTAGTCACAACCATCCAAATCTACCACCTCATATAATTATTGTTTCTCCTCTTTTCCTCAAGTACCTAACAGATCATATTTGCCAGTGTAAATCCTTCTACCAGCGGACCATCTCAAGTCAGATTTGAACAATCTCTGTGAAGGTTTTACCAATTACCCTACTACTTTGTGCCAGTGACAAATTGCACTCGCCCATTCCTCACTGAGGGTAATTTAGCTTCAAACATTTCATTTTAGCCTCTTTCTCAGATCACTTTTGTACCAACTATTGTGGGTTGAGTACCCTGGAAAGACTCTAAGTTGGAGATTTGCATCCAGGAAATTTATCTGAGGGTCAATATGTGTGAGGCAAAGAAGATAAGCATAATGTATCAGAGGGAAAATCTTGGCTGCAAATTTTACAAGTACCAAAGCCATCAGCTAACTTGGGGGTCTCTGCCTCTGGGATGAGCCCTTTAAAGCTGTTCTAAATTGAGAAGTCAGAGTTTGGCCTTTACCCACCGTATTGGCCAGTCATTGACTGTAGCCTGCCCGTGGACAGGGTCATGAATTAATGAGGCACTTCCTAAAAGGGGATGACAACAGCAACTCATCAGGTGACCACCTTTCAAGATTCTGGGAGGAAATTTTCTGTCCAAGAGTTTCAAGTAATTTGGGTGATGCCCCCGCTGTGACAGTCACAGTGAGAAAGAGGAGAAGAGATGATGGGAGCAGGAACAGGGTAGGATTTGAAAAGCACCAATGATCCCAGATGCTGCAGAAATTATTTTATTGGCAACAGTGGCAAGGCTGGTTCTGACACGAGGAGTCTTGGGTAGAGAGGGAAAGCGGCCCTGCCAGGCATCATGACCTCAGAGCACTGAGCATCAAACAGCAGGGACAGCTTTCAGACTCCAAATCAGAGGGGCTCTGGGCCCCACTATGACAGAGATGCCCTTACTTCACGTGAGGTGCTTTCCTGCGTCCACTCTACCTTGGGGCTCCTGCAGGGGCATGGCATTGACAAGGGCTTTCCAGGAGGGGTGTCCTCGGCCAACACTGAGCTGAAAAGAGTTGGAAAATGACGCATGCGTTTGTCCTGGGGATGGAGGCGTGTTATAAAGTGGAACGTAAGTTGTGCGATGACCTTCCTGTTGCTGTGTCTACACCTGCAAGGTAGAGAGAGAAAGGAGGGGGAGTCAGGAAGTCTGGGGACATTTTCAGGAGCTGCTGACATGGTTTTCCTTTGATGGACTGGAGCCATTAAATGTTTAACGAGGTCTGAGGATTTAGGATTTCCATTCTTTTGTTCTTCATCCACATTCTCTTGTAAGGAGAAGTGGCAGGAGCTTTCGAACAGGTCTATGTGGGAGGAAGTGGGAACTTCGACAGCAGAGAGGTGATTTGGTCCAGTGGAGGCCATTTGGATGTGGGAAGAGGTGGTGGTGAGAAGATGGGCTGCTTTGAACAAGCCTTCAGGCAAGAGGCTGCATGGCCCACACCCCCATTCAGCCTTCCTACTTCACTTTGAACTGCTTCAGGTAGGCCAGGATGTCTGCCTTCACAGAGCCGACGGTAGTCAGGTGAGACCAGCGCATGACAGGGACGCCATCAGGCCCCACCAGGAACTTTTCAAAATTCCAGCGGATGTCATGGACCTTTACAGGTTCCCAGGTTATGTGTTTTAACATGCCCAAAAACTCCGAGGGGTGAGGACAGGCGTGCTGGAACAGAAAGATGACAAGGAGAAGCAACATCATTTCCATCCCTGGGTGATGTGGGCTATTTTCACCCACAGGTAACCCTCTCCTCCCTGGACCTAGATAATTCAGCTTCCTGTGATTCTTAGTCAGTTCTCTGCATTACCACTCCATTAATGCACTAGCATGCCACAGGCAGTGTAGTCAAAGTCTGCTCCCTCTCTGTCTCTCCACAGGCCCCATCACAAAACCATGCCGCTGTGGGGAAGACAGGTCACTTCTCTTGCTGTTCGTTTCCTTCTCTGCAAAGTAATTCTAATGTGGTGCCCCAAGTCTTAGGTTTCTTTGGGTCAGCAGCATTTAAAACATACCTTTTGAGACCAATGTAAGGTTGCCAACATTTTATTTTATCAAGTAAGGAAAAATTTGAAAACATCATCACTTGATCATGTAATTTTTTTAAAGGTTATGGGAAGACAAATTACATAGTAGTCCTAATCTTAGAAAAAAGGGCAAGTGAGTTTATGAAACCTTTCTGACACTGACCTGTTTTCTTCAATTTATTAAGGATATATAAAAATCTCAACATGAGCCAGCTTGGCCCACAGTCCAGCACTTAGAGACTATGTACTCTGGTGATCTCTAGACATCCTCACACAATCTCTACATCTGAAAGCCAGTGATTCATAGAAGGCACTTACTACGCTGCTCTATACTTGTTGATTTCTATTTCCTCTCTAGTATGAACTCATCAGGGTGTGGGGATGTGTCTTATTCATCTTAATTTCCTCATTATTTAACAAACTGTCTTTCAGATGGCAGGCACCGGGAAACATGCCCTGAATGAACATGTAGATGTCAAAGAACAAGAGTGGAGTGTGGTGCCAGGAAAAGCTGCCACTCCACACAACTCTGCCCACCACACAAAGCCACAGTCTGACACTAGCAGCCTAAACCTCAGGCCCGGTGGTGTTTGGAGGTCTCTCCTGAAGAGTCCAGTCCTTCCCAGGCCTGAGCCTTTGGGTCCATTTCTACCACACCCCTCTATGGCAGCAGCAGCAGGGAAGAGACTCATGTCAGGAATTCACTCACCTTCAGGAAGGTAAAGACCTTTTGTTCCTTTTCACCATTCACATTCCCTTTCTCAAAAAGCTGGAAATTTGGGACAAATCCTCTCCCTGGACGGACATACCTGCAATGAGCCATAATATTGTAAAGAAGCTCCAGAATAAAGAGAGAAAGTTAGGATGGGACCTCAGGATCTGAGGTTAGGGGAAAGGACAAAAAAGTTGTGGAGTTAGGGGCCTCCCTGGTGGCACAAGGGGTTAAGTCTCAGCACTATGAAGCTATCCACAGCTACTGCAGCATGCATGAGTTCGATCCCTGGCCAGGGAAATACCCACATGGCACAGCAGACCTCTCCTGTCTCCCCGCTGCTCCCCTCAGCAGTGTATTTCAGTACATCTGCCTGTTCTGCTCCCCACACTGTCTCTGATGGAGTTCTCTCACACAAACTCCCCTTCCCCTCTCCCCCACCTCTGGCCTACACCCCAGTTCCTGTATGCATAAATAAATCTTTTTTTAAAAAAATGTTGTAGAAACATAGTAGGCAGAGCTGGGAAGGGAAAATTAGGCCAATTTTGGGTTTTGGTTTTTTTTTTTGGCCTTGGGCCCCACCCTCCTATTCACTTAATTTTTCTTTATTCCCCCACCTGTCCTGTCCCCACACTGTTTTCATGTCAGCTATTTCTGTACTCTTAGTCCTCCACCGTCCCTCCAGGTCTTACTGCAGGGCAGAGGGAGAATCTCTGGACACTGCCAGACTCGGCAGAGGTAGAAGTTAAAATCAGCAGACAGATGCTGCTGAGCTCATCGGCCCAACCACACAGAACACCCCCAGATAGGTGGCAATAAGGGAAGATAGGCCCTGCCTCTTCTGAGCTTTCAAGCAGGCACTTACTTTAGCCCTGGAAGGATCTCTGAGTTCTCTCCTGGTTCCTGCTTGCCAAATTGATTGCAGGGAAAGCCCAACACTACTAGACCAAAGGACCTCAGCTCATCCTGAAGCACATTCAGCTCTGCGGGGAGAGAAGGAACAACATGGTGGTGTGGCTAGAAACACTCACTGCTTTGTACAGAAAGCAGTCCCTGGTGGTGCTCATTTTGCAGAAGAGGAAACAGACACAGAGAAGGAAAGCTCTTTAGGTCAAGAAAGCTGTTAGCGGCAGGGCTGACGTTAGATCCCAGATACCCAGACATGCAAGGAGTTAAGATGCAACCTATGAAGCTATCTGCAGCCACTGCAGCACAAGTTCGATCCCCGGCCAGGGAGCAACCCACATGGCGTAGCAGACCTCTCCTGACTCGCCCACTGCTCCCTCAGCAGTGCATTTCAGTATATCTGCCTGTTCTGCTCCCCACTCACTCTGGTGGGTCCTCTAGCCCCCCACACCTCTGGCCTGCTCCCCAGGCATAAATAAATGCATAAATAAATCTTTGAAAAATATAAAAGCTCTTATCAGAGTATAGTCTTTCCCAAGTCTGCAGCACACAGGATCCACTGGGGGCCTTCTTCATAAATACGGATGCCCGGGTCCGATTCCAGGGAATTTTCTGATTCTGCTTCTCAGAGATGGGGCCCAGTCATCTTTATTATTCAAAAACTCACTAGGTCACTGGTGATGTGTCCATGAATTCTTACCAGGATACTGAGCTGTCAGTCCACAATAGGTGGCCACATTGACAAAAGGACATGCTTGCCAAAATAATCTTTGAACTGAATTTTTTCCCTCCCATCAAGAGTGATGGCGTCATAATCGTAGATGGTGCCTTTCACATCTTTGTAGCAATTCATCTGGAAATTTAAACAGGGTAATATTGGCAACAACAATTCTTGACATCTGCATAATCTTTCAAAGAATAAAACATGCATTAGCTGTGACCCAAAAACAAACAAGTGTGGATGACAGGACTGAAACTTAGGTCTTATGACTTGAAAGCCAATAGGTTTTGGGTTTTTTTGTTTGTTTGTTTTTTGTGTTTTCTTTTGAAAGTCAATAGGTTTTTTTAAGTAATAATCAGTTCGGTCTTTCTTCCCATTATCCTCGCACAGGGAAGATGCTGGGAATGTTTGGATGAATGGAAAAGAGCAGAGATTCACAAGCTGGATGGGAGACCTGGGAATGAGGCCACGTAGAAGAGCACACTGCTATTAGACAGCAAGAAAACGAGGCTGGAACTCCCTGGTGGCACAAGGGGTCAAGACACAGTACTGTCAAGCTGTTGCCAGCCACTGCAGCATGAATTCAATCACTGCCAGGGAGCACCCCACATGGCGCAACAGACCTCTCCTGTCTCCCTGCTGCTCCCCTCAGCAGTGTATTTTAGTCAGTCCGCCTGTTCTGTTCCCCACTCTGTCTCTCACCCCCTGCACCTCTGGCCTATACCCCAGTTCTTGTGTGCAAAAATAAATAAATCTTAAAAAAAAAAAAAGAAAACAAGGCTACCCCTGGCTCGGGATTGAAGCATCCTGCCTGAATCCCCTCAGTGAAGAGAAGGTATTTGATTGCCCGAGTAGTTCAGGATGGCCTCGCTGCATTTCACTTTCCATAGGTCTTCTGACTTCTTACTCCATTCATCACTTGGTGGAGTAGAGATGTGCGCTGGCCAGGGAGTCAGAAGCCAACATTGCCTCTTCCTGTAAGTGGCCTTAGGTGAGCTCTGAAAACGGTTTGCTACTCACTTGACCTGGAGAACCCTAAAAGTCATGGGAATGAAGAAGTTCAATTTTCATGTTCCTTTAAGAAGACTGAGAAACTGCCTGGCCCATCAGGGTGTGCACATCCAAAAAGCCACCTACTGCCTGCAGAATGTTGTCAA